>NW_028317800.1:0-185000 GCF_062004578.1 Staurois parvus | reverse complement strand
GGCAGTAAAATTTTCAGGCATCAAAGATGCGAATCTCACGTAGGCATTACTGTCCTCTGCCCCCCCTCCATGTTACTGTCCTCAACCAATCCACATTACAGTTCTCAGTCCCGCACTTTAATGTCCTTAGCCTCCACACACCACAGTTCAGCCCCCCACGTTACTGTCCTCAGCGCCCCCCCCCCCCCGACACTTTAATGCTCTCAGCCCCCCTACATAGCATTTCAGGCCTCAGCTCCTCCACTTTAATTTTAATGTCATCAACACCCCACACTTCTGTCCTCAGTCGTCGTCCCCCCCCTCCAACATTACTGTTCTAAGCCCTCCCCATATTCAGTCCACAGCCCCCCCCCCCATTCAGTCCTTGGCTCCTTTTCACATCAGTACCCCTTCACAATACTGTCCTTAGCCCTTTCAACTCACCCCCCCCCCACACTGTCCTGCCTTACACAGACACTGATTGACAGAGTGCTTGCTTGCTAGGACTGCCCTTCATCCTAGCAACCAATCACCTGCTTGTTAACCTTGGGCAGCTCCCGCCCTCTATTCAGAATTGCCCTTCTTCCTGCTGTCAGCTTTGTGAGGATGATCGCGAGATGGCTGGAGGAAGAAAAAGGCTCTTAAACGGCCGGATGGGACAGTGACTCAGTCCGCATCCGGACCGCCATTTAGTGATGCTTGCATTAGGCAAGACAAACCTTCCACTAGCCCCTTTTCGTGTACCTAAATACTAACCTAAGTCATTTGCATCTGCTGTTGTCAGTCAAATCCTGTGAGAAGGGAGTGGAGGGGCGCTTGGGCAGAGCTCTGTGGGTTTATGGATGCATACAGGCCAGGTTGGGGGCATACGAAAAAAGGGGAGGAGTGTTGAACACCGGCAGGGGCTACAGAAGAGGCGTTAAGGGGCCGCTCTGTTTAATACCACTACACAGAGCAGGTAAGCATAAACCTCTTTTTATTTTAATTTAAATTAAAAAAAAAAAGACTTTACAACCACTGTAATCAAGTTATAAAACTTTTTGATTAAACAAGATTTTAGCTTTCTCTGTGGCTTTTTTAATAAAATTTGGGTTTAACGTTTAACTAAAACATATTAGGGTAGTGGAATGTGTAAGCAGAATTTGGTCACCTTCAAAGCAGGAGATCTAACAAGCTCTACTGAGCACTCCATAGGATTGGTGTACTGAATCTAGAAAGCTTATGTGCATTAAGAGAGGAGGGAACAGAATATGAGTAATGCAGGCAGAGGAAAGACAATAATGATTGGGCCAATTTCTAACTTGACTGATCAACTGTGGTCAGCTGACAACATCTGGGAGGAACGAAAGACACAAGATCACATTTTAAAATATGTTACCAAACACGTTGGATGTGTTTGTAATCTGCATGTGATTAAAGTGCAAATGTTCCAAAGGTACTATACCCGCTAGACCTTTTTGAAATGTAACAAACTACATGACATTTCAAGAATGTAAGTGAATGCTTGAAAAAACTGATCAAAAGGGGACAAAATCCTCAAAATTCATGTAAATAAAGCCTTACCAGAATTCGATGAAATGCCATTGACTCCTGATATTTCAATCTTCTGATTTCCAACTATGAAGTCTTCTTGAAAGACATGCAACAGTTGTGTTTTTCTGCCATACTAAACACAAGACAACATAATTAGTACGAGGAAGTGCAGCAAAACATCTGAAGACGATGCTGATACTTACTAGGCTAGTAATGGCATCCAGTTCTATAATACATCCTGGTCTAGCAGTGGACTGCTGACTAATAATGTTGAAAACTTCTCCAACGTATGTCTGTAAATGAATGTAAACAGAGCCACATGACAATTGTCATTAATGCAATATAGTAAAATGAACCTATATGGATGACTGATCAGTGTATAGAAGCCACATCTCTGTGAAAAAGGTCAAGCAACAGTGGGAAAGCTGTGCATATACAGAGATGCTCTGATCTGTGTGCAATTTACAGTACAATGGCCTTGAGGGGCTCTATAACCAGTTCCCACCAGAAGTATGAATATATACAGCTTTTTGGTAGGTGGCTTTAACACCAATCTGCATCCATATGTAAACATTTTTCTCCGCTGAGAGTGCACTCCCAGCGCAGTAATCGTTGGGTACTGGAAAGCTCCCAATGCCTACATACTTCTTTCCTTTACTGAGAGATCTGAGGTCTATTACACCCCAGATATCTACCCTTGAAAGCATTAGATCAAACCAAGATCAGTTCACCTGATGCTTTCACAGGCCGGTAACGGTCTGTTTACATTAAACGGAAACCGGATGTGGCAAAATACTCGTCACTTCCAATTTCTCAGATAAAAGAGAGGATTAGGGACTTCCCGGTCCTCAGCCATCTCTAGGGTCAGCCGGCAGAACTTCCGGCTTCACTCCTGGGCTCCTTGGTGTAAAAGTGATCCAGCAGCTAGTTAGCCACTTGGATCACTTTTCATTTATTCAGAATCCCTGGCTGAAAAAGACCGATATTGAGGACATGGCTGAAATTGCAGCCATGGCCCCAGTCTAACCACAAACTCAAGGACGTTCTGGGACGCCATTGGGTGGCAAGTGATTAACATACCAAGAAGTACACATTTTCAAGGTACATTTTCAGGTTACTGCTTAGGCACACCCAACTTTTCAAAAAGTTCTCAATACCAAAGCAAATCCTCACATTTGAGTTAATTTCTATGTTAAGCCTTCTATACTAGAAGAAGATATACTGGGATGTGTATATTTATTATGAACGATCTGCAATATTACAAACAGCCTTGCAAGCCTGTACAGGGTTTACTACTGACACAGTTTGTGTAATTAAATCTGCCTATCTATGGAAAAAGTTAATTACAATTCCCTATGTATATTAGACTTTGCAACTTCTTTATATACGGAGTTGCCCTAGGGTATACCATATCGTACCCTTCCACACACTATAGACTGAGGAATTATTACACTTAATAAAAGGTTAAATATCCATTATGTTATGTGTGCAAAGAGGTATTTGCAATTCACATAATTAAAACATGACAATGTAGTTTGTATACAGTTTTCAACAAGAGCACCTTATTTTCTTAACCTTTCTTTTTTCTTTTCTCAATAACCATATCCTGCCTATCTTCTACAATCATGTCTTTCTTTCTTGCCAATTCATAATTTATGTATGCCAATTTTGGGCATTCTACTTGTATAGATGAGTTCGAAATGATAAACGTTATGTTTGATGTATACGACCAATATAAATTAAACTGCACAGGTATAACCCATTTGGCAATAATGGCATGGGATATGCAATCTTACTTTAACTAAAGATGTGAAACACTCTACTTTAAAGTAAACAATCTTATCAATGTGTACTAATTTAAGAAAACAATATTTATATAGTTTATATTATCTGTATACATAGTGGCAGTTTTTTTTCCTATCTCACAACTGGCTCAGGAGCAGTAGCCAGACCATGTACACACATGGTCCAAACTAGAAACTTGTGACTAGGGCCTTTTCTTGCATGGAACTTGTACATTTTTACATAAAGTGTACTTCCACAAAACTATGGTCTAGTTCTGGATAAAGTAGAGAAGACTGAAAACCACTGTTGGGTTTGACTGCTAACCCAATGCATAATTAGTAAGACTTTGCCTCACTTTTACCAATAATGGCTTTACCAGAAAAAAAATAAAGGAAAGTCAATGGCAGAATTTTTTTTTTGTTTTTGTAAAATAGGGGAAAATGAGAGAGGGGCAGGTATTCTCTCACTTCTCCTCTCGTAAAACAGTTATTGATTGGACAGTACGTGAGGTGAAATCTCTTTAAACGGAGCCAAGGAGAGCAGCAAAAAAAACAAAAAACAAATATAAAAACAGGTTCTAATTATTTTCCACACTGTCTAAAAAAAAAAAAAAAAAGTTTCAACTGAACTTTAAAATATTAAAGATGCATTAATCAAATATGCCCCACTCTTTTTTTTTTTTGATAGGCAGACTTTAAAATCCTGCCAACATATAAACAACATGAATGATTTAATTGTGGGTATACAGGCAGAAATAGAAAACACACTTACTGATATATCAGGATTGGACAGTTCACACAACAGCTTTTTAGCATCTATTACAGCCTGATACAACCTTAAATTCTGCCCATCGCTGGCAACAAAACATGCACTTGGCGAATTGCAGTATGTACCTGTAAAAGTACAAATAGATCAGCTTCCTAGGCCAGATCAATAAAGTGCCTTGAAAAACCACTATTATATGTGACATAAAAACTCAGTAACAAAAATATTTGATATATAGCATTTAATTTGCATGATTAGATGGCCATGGTAAGATGTATTTCTTTGCCATATACCAGCAACTTTAAACTAGAACTTAAGGCAAAACCTTTTTGTTTTTTAAAATATGGATAGCCAAAACAGGAAGTGAGAGGAAATCCCTCCAAAATTCCTTATTGACATTAGAACTACAGCCCCAACTGGTAGATTTTGCTTCTATTACTGTTCTGGGGACAACTAAACATTTTTTACTTTCACTTTCGATTATAACAATATACAGGACAAGTAGAGAAGATGAACCACTCTTAAGGGACACAGATAGCAACAAAACCTGACAAGTGTTCTAATCCCTCTCCACCCGACCCAAAACAAAAAAGAAAAAAAGTTTTACCTTTAGTTATACTTTAAGCACCTGCTGCCTGCGTGCATTTTACTGCAGGTGGGCAGTTCGTACAGGCACAATCATGTATCTGTACACCGGCAGTGTATTCCCCCCCCCCCCCCATTCCCCCAGCCGCTTCCCGTTGTGATTGGACACAGTGGGATTTTGTCAGCTGGTTTCATACAATGATTTGTGGCTGAGATCTGCTGACTGGCAGTGTCCAAATCACAGCCCAGAGCCGTATATTGACACGGAGAAGGAAAAAAAAGCAGCAAACATTATACATTGCTAGGAACACGGGTAGCCCTTTCATCCCCCCCTAGATGTTAATCCTTTCCCAGACAGTGTCATTAGTACAGTGACCGTGTATAGTATTATCACTGATCATTGTGTTAATGTCACTGGGGATGTCAGTTCCCATCCAGAGATCTTTTTTTGTTTTTTTACCAAAGACATGTAGCAGAATACATTTTGGCCTACATTTATAAAGAAATTAGATTTTTTTAAATTGCATTGGACATTTTTTATAGCAGAAAGTAAAAAACATTATTTCGTTTGTTTTTTATTTAAAATTTTTGATCTTTTTTCGTTTATATGATAAAAAATAAAAAAAATCCAGTGGCGATCAAATACCACCAAAAAAGAAAGCTCTATGTGTGAAAAAAAGTTAAAGTAGTGCAGTGCTGAATAGCAAAATATGGTCATGTCATGAAAGGGGTAAAACCTTCCAGAGCTCAAGTGGTTATTGTAGTGCCCATGTTAAGACATTCCGCAGACCCTGTTAAGCTACATCTGTCACATTTACTATTGTCTGTCATCTTTTTCTTCTTGAGCCAATTTCAAAACAGGTATTCAATATATTTAATATATCAAATTAATATAAATTGGATATTACTGCTGAACCTCATAATGGGAGACATATAAAACCGCAAGACGGGAGCTCGGAACATGCTGGGAGCCTGTCCTGGGCATCATAAAAAGGAGGAGAGTCACATGGTTTATGATCTACTGGTCTGGACCACTGTCACACACAGATACATTGGAATTACAAAGATGCCTGGATAAAGACTCACCTAAACAATAACTTGGTATAAGGGTGGGCAACCAAGCAACATTGGAGAAGGCAGAAACGTGAAGGGAATTGATACGAGCCAGTTCAGAAACGCCACCAGAAAAAGAAAGAGGTCCGATAGGATCAACTCGCCAAAGGATAAGTTCACTGTACACTGCATTAGGATCCTGATAACTTTCTAACGCTTCTTCTCCATTGTTGTTTATAAAACTCTCTCCATTTTGTAAAGGTGTTTTGTTAGGTGTCCCAATATCACCATTTTCCTCTGTTGGGTGTAGGGCATTGTGATGAGACGTGGTCAGCAGCAGTGGCAGAACAGAATGGCAGGCAAGGTCATTCAGATGAAACCGATGGCCGCAGTATCGAGACTTGTGGGAAATGCTGAGCACAGTGGAAAATGCAGATTCTTCAGCAAAGCTCACCTGCCACTGATTCAGGGAACCATCTGCATGCTTGGATATCATTAACACATTGGGAGTAAAGATGCTCAGCTTTAAGCTGTTTGATTTACTTTGCCCAGCAGAAATGAGCATAGAGGTGGATCGTGCCATAGATGCAGGCTTTTGTTTGCCCTGCTGGATGGCCAAGTCTACATTTTTAGTGCTTGCGTACATCACTATACTTCGACAGAGGGAGTTTGCGTCTCCAGTGGGAAATGCTACAGGAATTCTACATGAAAAGGATACCTGAAAAATAAAGCAATGCTAATGAACTGTTAAATAATTTGCTCTTTGAATATTTTTTAATAAAAAAAAAAAAAAAAAAAAAACAACTGGAACTTCAAAAGCCTAGTTACTTGGCCTAATAAGACAATAAAAGAGTGAGTGCCCAAGTGAAAAAAAGAAAAATAGGGAATCAAAACACGTAACTTTTTAAAGTGGTTCTAAAGCCTTAAGGTTTCTTACCTTAATGCATTCTATTCATTAACTGCTTCCCGTCCGCCCTAAAGCAGATATACTGCTACAGGGCGGCACGAGTGCGTGAAACCACATATATATATACGTGATTGGCTGTCAATCACCGGGTCCCGACCGGTGATTACCAAAGATCCCCGATGGGGGTGAGAACTGTTAGTAAACAAAACAGTTCTCCCTGTCAGCTCGTGCACACTGCTTCTCATGGCTGTGCACAGCCATGCAAAGCAGTGTGCTTACAGTGAAGCACTAACACAGGACACAATGTAAAACAGCACACAGTTAACCCTTTTATCACCCCACGTTAACCCCTTCCTGCCCAGTGCCATTAGTACAGTGTCAGTGCTTTTTATTAGCACTGATCACAGTATTGTCGTCACTGGGGATGTCAGCGACACCAAGTCAGTTCCCCCCAGTGTCAGAATGCCTACCGCAGTCTCGGAATAAGTCGCTGATCGCCGCCATTATTAGTAAAAATTAACCCGCTGAAAAGGAGGGGCAAGGAGCACCGGCAGGGGACCCCAAAAAGAGGAGGATTGGGGCTGCTCTGTACAAAAGCACTGCACAGAGCAGGTAAGTATAGGCATGTTTGTTATTTTAATTAAAAAATGAAAAAAACCAAAAGGTTTATTATCACATTAACTACTAGGAATCAGCATTTCTACACTTGACCAAGGCTCTGGAATCCTACTCTGCCTGTGTGATGCCAGATGTCATATCATGGGAAATCATGTCTAGCTTCTAGCTTTGCCCGATAATAATTACCTGCACTTGGCGAAACATGCCAGGTTGATATTCATCTAACCAGTCAACATGCCATACAAGCAAGGAGCCATCCACAGGATGGATACTAAAAAGCATGTCTGGATTCTTGTTCCATTCAGAAAGCAGGATTTCAATTTCATGATCAATAACAGATGATGGAAAGGAGACACTGGAAGAATTCACAAATGATTTTTCCCCATTCACGTCCATTTTCTCATTCGGCAATTTTGAATTGATTTCATTATCATCATCTAATAAGATTAGAAAAGAAAGCACAAAAAGGAAGAAGTTAAAAACTATTAGTATTTATTTATACCAGTATATGAGTGTGTGACTGTTCCAGAAACAATGGCAGTACATATTTTCAAGGCAAAGTCTATATTAAAAAAATCACCAATGATTGACACCCCGTGGTAGTAATTTTTCTAGAAAACACATGCAACTCATAACATATTTTGTCGATTTAGCTCTTATGGAGATTTCTGGATTGTACTCCTAACTGCATAAATTTATTATGCATATAAACTGGCCAGCTGACCATGACCTTTATTAGGCCTTCTACATCGACAACTGGCCCATTTATATGCCAACCCCTGGCTTTTATACCCAACAAATATTTGCTTAAATACTGAAAAGAAAGAATGGAAGATTTGATCATACAATGGCTAGTATGTGCATGCAGCTTTTGTACAATCACTTTTCTCCTATAATATGGCATTTGGCACAAACATCAAATGGTCAAAACTGCAGATGCCCTAATACACTTGTAATAAGTGTAATATCTCCTGCGCTATTAACCAATTACACGCTAAGCAGCCAGCACTCAGGTGCCACAACCTAGGCACCAAACACAGTAAGGATCAGAGTCTAATAATGGTGCAGCGCTACAAATACATGTGCATGAAAAATAATAAATAATAATAATACACTTGTAGCTGACCCACTTTAGATTGTAAGCTTTTGCATGCAGGGCATTCAGAACCCATATGTATTGAATTGTAATTTAACTGTACTGTGTCCTATAATTTTAAAGAGTGCTACTCAAACTGTTGGCACTACACAAATCCTGTATAATAATAAACGTTAAATGGATCTGTTCATGGTTAGTTTAATTCCGAAAAAGCGGTTTCAATAAAGGCAAAACGGTTTCCAAGGAGGGAAAGAAGAAACCTGTATTATCTGTTTTTGTGACTTGAATCATATAATATTACATTACATTACATTACATTACATTGAGTTTATATAGCGCCAAAGGGTTTGCTCAGCGCTGTACAATAGAGGGGGGGACAATACATGAAACATTACAGCAGCTACGAACAGCACACGAGGGGTAAGAGGGCCCTACTCTTTCGAGCTTACAATCTGGGAGGGAGGGGGTAGTGGTACAGGAGGAAGTGGCTGTGGGGGATGGAGTGGTAGGAGGAATGAAGGAGAGCAGCAGTTAGGTGAGGGTGGGGTAGGCTTCCCTAAAGAGGTGGGTTTTCAGGGAGCGCCTGAAGGTGAGGAGGGAAGGTGACAGTCTGATGGATTGGGGTAGTGAGTTCCAGAGGATGGGGGAGGACCTGGAGAAGTCTTGCAGACGTGCGTGTGAGGAGGAGACCAGGGAGCAAGATAGAAGGAGGTCCTGTGAAGAGCGAAGGGTACGGGTAGGGTGGTACTTGGGAATCAGGTCGGTGAGGTAGTTAGGGGCAGTGTTGTGAATGGCTTTGTAGGTCAGAGTGAGTAGTTTGAATTTGATGCGTTGGGCGATAGGGAGCCAGTGGAGGGAGAGGCAGAGGGGGGTGGCAGAGGTGGAGCGGCTGGTGAGGTGGATGAGTCTGGCAGCTGAGTTCAGGATGGTCTGAAGCGGGGAGAGTTTGCACTGGGGTAGGCCGGTGAGGAGGGAGTTGCAGTAGTCAAGGCGTGAGATAATCAGGGAGTGCACAAGTAGTTTAGCGGTGTCTGGGGTAAGGAAGGTGCGTATTTTGGCGATATTGCGGAGGTGGAGCCTGCATGTGTTTGTCAGTGATTTGACATGAGGTTGGAAGGAGAGGTTAGAGTCCAGAATGACCCCAAGGACTTTGGCTTGCGGGGCGGGATTGATGGTGGTGATGTTAGTAGTGATGGATAGGATGGGGGGGGGGGCGCGGGCAGGAGGGAAGACGAGAAGCTCGGTTTTGGAGAGGTTGAGTTTGAGGAAATGGAGCGACATCCAGTCAGAGATGTCGTTTAGGAGGTGAGTGATGCGGGCGGAGAAAGTGGAGGTGAGGTGAGGGGTGGAGAGGTAAATTTGAGTGTCATCAGCATAGAGATGGTAGTTGAAGCCGTGGGAGTGTATGAGTTTGCCAAGGGAGGAGGTGTAGATGGAGAAGAGAAGGGGTCCAAGGACAGAGCCCTGGGGGACCCCAACAGAGAGGGGGAGGGAAGGGGAGGTGGCACCATTGTAGGAAACGCTGAAGGAGCGTCGGGATAGGTAAGAGGAGAACCAGGAGAGAGCGGTTTCTCTGATGCCAAGGGAGAGTAGTTTATTAAGGAGGAGGGGGTGGTCAACTGTGTCGAAGGCCGCGGAGAGGTCCAGGAGGAGGAGGACAGAGTAGTCGCCTTTGGCTTTGGCGGTAAGTAGGTCGTTGGTGATTTTGAGGAGGGCGGTTTCGGTGGAGTGTAGGGGACGGAAGCCGGACTGTAGTGGATCAAGGAGGTTGTTGTCAGTTAGGTGGGCGCTTAGGCGGTTGTAGACTAAGCGCTCCAGGAGTTTGGAAGTGAGTGGCAGCAGGGAGATGGGTCTGAGGTTGTTTGGGTCAGAGGGGTCCAGGGAGGGCTTTTTGAGTATGGGGGTGATGTGCGCATGCTTTAGGGGGGAGGGGAATACGCCGGTAGAGAGGGAGAGATTGAAGATGTGGGTGAGGGAGCAGATGAGGGAAGAGGGGGGTGACTGGAGGAGTCGAGAGGGGATAGGGTCTAGGGGGCAGGTAGTGAGGCGGGCTTCAGAGAAGACCCTGGTGACTTCCTCAGTGGTAGCGGGGCTGAAGGAGTGCAGAGCTGGTGGGGTTACGGTAAGCGGGGTCTTGGGTGTGGAGGGGGGCAGTGCGGTTGCGAGGTCAGAGGAGGGAAGAGATGAGGGGGAGATAGGGGGGGGGAGGCTAGGTGGGGAGGTAGATTGCGAGTTGACTATGTCCTGACGGATAGCATCAATTTTAGTGTGGAAATGAGTGGCAATCTCGTGGGCGGTGAGTGAGGTACTGAGTGGAGGAGGGGGGGGAGAGAGCAGGGAGTTGAAGGTGGAGAACAGTCGGCGAGGGCAGGAGGAGAGGGTGTTAATCAGGTTTACGAAGTAAGCCTGCTTGGCGGCGTGGAGGGAGGAGGTGTAAGTGAGGAAGGCAGATTTGTAGAGGGAGAATGAACGGGGGGACCTGGTTTTGCGCCATAGTCTCTCCAGCGCACGACTGCGACGTTTGAGGCATTTAGTGTGGTCGTTCTGCCATGGTTGGAGCGGTCTGGGTTTGATGTAGCGTGTGGTTAGGGGTGCCAGAGAGTCTAGGGTAGCTCATAGTGAGTCGTTGTACGTGTTAGTGGCTAGGTCAGGACAAGACAGTGGAAGGATTCTGTCGTGTAGGCGGTCGGCAGCTGAGTGGAGGGGGGCCGGGTTCAGGTTGCGAAGGTTGCGGCTGGTGATGGTTTGGCGCTCTGGGGGGGGGGGGAGTTAGGGGAAGGGGAGATGGAGAACGTGAGGAGGTGGTGGTCGGAGAGAGGGAAGGGGGTGTTAGAGAACTGGTTGAGGGTACAGAGGTGGGAGAAGACGAGGTCCAGGGTGTTCCCAATGATGTGGGTGGAGGATTGAGTGTGCTGTGTGAGCGCGAAGGAGGAGGTTAGGTGGAGGAATTGGGAAGTAGCCGGGCTGTTGTCATTGATGGGGATATTGAAGTCCCCGAGGATGATGGTTGGTAGCTCAGAGGAGAGGAAGAAGGGAAGCCAGGCAGCGAAGTCATCCAGGAAGCGGGGTATGGATCCGGGAGGCCTGTAGATCACTGCGATCCTTAGGGGGGTGGGTGAGAAGAGCCGGATGCAGTGAGCCTCGAAGGAGGAGAAAGTTAGGGAGGGAGGATTAGGGAGGACCTGGAAGGTGCTCAGCGGTGATAGGAGCAGGCCGACCCCACCACCTTTGTGACCGCTCAGTCTTGGTGAATGGGACCAGACGAGACCTCCATAGGAGAGTGCCGCAGGGGAGGTGGAGTCAGTGGCCTGTACACAGGTTTCGGTGATGGCTAGGAGGTTAAGGGAGCGGGAGATAAAGAGGTCATGGATGGCAGTAAGTTTGTTGCAGACCGAGCGGGCGTTCAGGAGTGCAACCGAGAGAGGGGGGATGGATGCGGGGAGAAGGGGCACAGATATGAGGTTGAGGGGGTTATGGCAGCTGGCGGGAGCAGGGGGGTCCCTAGAGGAGGGGTGAGGTGGCGAGGGGCCAGGGTTCGGGGAGATGTCCCCAGCAGATAGGAGAATGAGAAGGGTGAGGAAGGTGGCATGGGAATGGGAAGTGTAGGAGCGTGTGGGTCTGATAGTGGTGGCACGTGGGTCGACGGGGGAGTGGAGTAGCAGGAGGAGGTGGTGAGTGCCGTAGTGGGGAGAGGGGAGTAGTGAAGGGGCAATGTAGAGCTGTTTTGGGGGGGTAGGCGGGTAGAGGGAGGCGATTTTTGGGATGGTGGAGAGGAAAATGAGGAGGAGGAGTGCAGGAGGCATGTTGGGGTGGGTGCGGTGACAGTTGGGTCAGGGGAGGTGAAGGGATACAGGTCAGGGCAAGGTGTGTGGGGAATCTGTGTTACCATGGGAGAGTCATTTGAGTCCTTCTGTAGGGGTAGAGTGAGGGTGGAGGGCGGCAGCTGGTTGGCAGCAGTCTGTGGGTGCAGTAAGCTGGCGACCATGGGTGCTGTGGCATGTCTTCAGTGGGTACGGTGGTTCGGCTAGTGGAGGGGTCGTAGGGTGCGATGGCTGGGGGTGATGGTAGGCACGGCGACTGGTGATGCTGGCGGCTCGGTGACTGGGGTTGTTGAGGCCAGGCGTCGTGAGGCGCTGAAGGTGTTGAAGGATCGTCATCAGAGTCGAGCGGGGCGTTGCGGTAGCGATCGTCGGCCCTGCGTGGTTTGTGCTCAACCGTGATCTGTTGCGGCCGGTAGGAGAGACCGCAGCTTCAAGGGTCGTGCTGGGCCATTAGTCGCCGGGGCGTCGCCAGAGGGAATAGCGTGCCGGAAATCAGGGTGCTGGGCGAGCGTTCCCTGGTGTGGTGGCTGGCTGGTAATCCCAGGTGGGGTGGTGGGCAGGGGATCCCCGGTGGGATGGTGGCCGTGCTATCCCTGGTGGGGTAGTAGCGATCCCTGGAGGGATAGTGGCTTAGGGTCCCTGGTGGTTTGGGGTTTCAGGTGGATGGTGGGATCCCTGAGTGAGTGAGTCCCTGGAGGCTGGCGGTGTGATGGTGGTTGGGCTCCCTGGTGGGTAGTGGGCGCCCCTGGTGAAGTACCTGGTGTCCTGGAGCGTCGGTGGATCCCTCCTGGGTTAGCAGGACCGTTGGTGGTGGTGGTAGCTTCCCGGAGCAGCGGAGGCGTCCCGCCGCGGCCGCAATTCCCGCCGCGATTCCAGCCACGGCTGGCAGGAAACACCGCGGCTTCGGGTGCCGCGGTAGGCCTCAGGCTGCTGCGAACCGCCGGAGCTCCGCTGGAGGGACGGAGTGACTGTGGGTGTTGGTGGGGACCTCGGCAGCAGACACAGGGGCCCGGATGGGCCCTGATGGCAGCGGTAGGGGCGCAGGGGTGATCCCCTGATCGGCGGGGACCGAGGAGCGGAGCGGCAGTAGTCCGGGCTGATGTCCGGCGATCCTGGTCGGCCGCGCCAGAAATCGAGGCCGCGGCTTCAGGTGCCGGGTAGGCCGCAAGTCCCGGAGCTCCGGGAGAAAGGTCCAGTGGCCTTCCCTGGCTGGCGAACAGGGACCGGAGGGTCGTGGGGCCCCCGTCAGGGTCCGCTGCCGCCCAGATGGCAGCGGATTGGGGCCGGGGGAGCAGGAGCTCGCCGAGACACGTCCGTCTCGCCGGACGTCCGGATGTTTATGCCGGATGTTTAATATTATTATATAATATAATCAATTAACTCTACTATGCCAAGTAAATATGCTTATTATTACGCACACACTGTTTTACGTGATAGGAATACACACCTTCAGAGTTCCCTTCATCCTGGTTTGCTTCATCTATACAAGCCTCTGAAGACTGCTGTTCCAAACTCTTCCTGAGCTGCTGAAGGAAGACCTCCATAGACAGAGAAAAATGTAACTCTTTGTTATTCAGCCAGTGCACTACGAATGGCCCACTTTTTTCTTCTGTCTCACTGAGGCTCATTGATGAAATAGATGGAAGGAGAGGAATGTCTGAAGAGAAATACAGGAGAAAAATTTAATTCAATTATTCAAACTAATGAGAATAGAAGATAAAAGAAAAACAATATACAGCTATAAAATGAATCTTAAAAAATCTCCTGTGCACTTTTCATGATACTAAACTTAACCTTCTGTAATATAACAGAAAGCAAACCTTTCTTTTTAATTTTGGATAGAGTGGAGAGGGATTAGAACATCCATTAGGTTTTTATAGCCAACTGTGTTCCCGTTAGGAAGATATGCCCTCTATATTTTCTGGTGACTGTTATCACAGAAAATTAAAAACCCAATGTACAAGTGGTCAGCAGAACAGGCAGAGATATCCTCTCAATTTCTGTTGTGACTATGAGATAGGAAGTGTTGGCAAAGAAAAACCTGACAGGAGTTTTATGGCACAGTAATCTCTAATTCTACAGTGATTGCCACTGTCTTCTGGGTCTCATGCTGACCATCTTTCCTGCTGCACAGTAACCACAGGGAGTCACCTGCTTAGCATGGGCACAGTTTACAGAGTACCATGCATTTTTCCCAATGATCACAAGGTGTTTTTTAATTGGACTAGGTGGAGAGGCAGGGTGGTGACATGATCTCCACCAGTCCAAATGAAGAATGCCTTACATTAATTGAGAAAAATGCAAAACATTCTGTGAATGGTGCACATGCCGAGCATACGAGCCCGTGTTAACTATGCAGCAGGGGAGCTGCTCGACACTGGACCCAGAAGAAAGTGGAGATCACTGCAGTAGAAGAGACGATTATCACTTTAATCTGCTTTTGCAGCAGCACCTTAGTTACTGTATATCCATATTTACATTCATCAAAGCTGGACACATCAAAATTCATACCTAAAACAAGTTTTAACCTCTTCAATACCAGGCACTTTTACTCCCTTCCTGCCCAGGCCAATTTTTTAGCTGCCAGCGCTGTCGCACTTGCGCGGTCATGCAACACTGTACCCATATGAAATGTTTATCTTTTTTTTTTTACACAAATAAAGCTTTCTTTTGGTGGTATTTAATCACCACTGAGTTTTTTATTTTTTGCTAAAGAAAACAATAAAACACCTGAAACTTGAAAAAAAAACTGCACTCTTCTTTGGTTCTGTTATAAAATTTTGCCAATAAAGAACATTTCTTCATAAATGTAGGTCAAAATGTATTCTGTTACACTTCTTTGGTGATAATTGAATATGTATTTTTTTTTCAAATGTTTCTATTTTTTTATTATTAATTTTTTTTCTTTTTTTTACTATTTTATTTTTCAGCAGACTGTGACCAAGGAAATACAATGTTACCATGGTAACATTGAACTACTCTGGGCAGGTGATCAGGAGGTTTTTTTAACACATTAAGATGGCTAATACCAATATATTTCATTGATATTTGCAATCATTGTTACTGGATGAAACTGATTCATTCAATCTTCTGTTGTGATTAACTGTGATTGGGCAAAGCTGATCACATGATTCAGATGGGCTGTGATTGGCCCTGTCTATATCATGTGACTTCCTTGACCAGTCACAGCTAACAATATAATTGTATACAATGGATGCCATGACAGGAAGCCATCCATTGTGTACAACTGACGTGATCTGCTGTGATTGGTCACATGACACTGGCAACGGGCCAGTATAGTGACATGTCATCGGCTGTGTCCCATGGACGTCATATTACGCCCAGTCACAGTGGCGAGTGTCCCACCCGGCCGTCAATCTGCTATAGGCCGGGCGGTAAGGTGTTAAAGTAAAGACACATGATCTACAACAGCATACAAATATCAATCACCCTAACAAGTTTGCAATCATGAAGAATCCATGTTTCCTACAGGTCTTGTCTAGTACAAATTTTCTTAGAATTTGATTTTGCCTCACCTGTAGCAGGGTTGATGCTAGCCGCAATGTGAAAGTGACAAAGTGCGTTGCCATGAAAGGGGGCATTCCGATGTACATCATGAGCATCGTGTTGATGAGGTGGATATCCTGTGTGTGCCACCAAGCATAAAGATCTCTTCCTGCCCCTACGAAAATGCCTCAAGTTCAACTGTCCGAGAAAGAAAAATATGGCTGACTAATACTTCAGGTAAAAATGGAGTGGAGTTTAAAAAAATATAGGAAAAAGCAAATGCATGCTCCGTTTTGATTACAGAAATTATATTTTAGCTGTGATACTGTATTGGATTCTTTAGGAAATCAGAGCCTTAACTACGCACACTAAAATATTTTCATATTCAAAATAAGCAGAAAAGCACTCTAAAGAAAGCCCTTATTCACCTCTGTAGCTATAGGCATTGAGAAATTAATTTTCGCAAAAGAGGCAGTCAAATCTGGTCCTTCTATAGACATATGTGGGTAAAAAAATGGGTGTATATATATGATTCCTCTATTATTAGTTTCTATTTTACTTTTTTTATACCTATCTGTAATTGGTGTTTTAGACACATTACATATATTTTTAATGGGTCGCTTTTTTTGACCTCTCGGGTAGACCATAATGGTCATTTAAGAGTTAAGAAATCATAAGAACAGATCGATTACTTTATAAATTAATATTTAATAAATACTTAGTATTACTAAATACTTTTAGTAATCTCAGTTGTTTATTTTAGGTTTCTTATGTACTGTTAGTCATTTTTTGCTATTCCAAATCAATTTGGGCATCTGTATACTGCTGGGCGAGACCGGCTGGGCTTTTATTGTGCTCTGGACCCTAGGTGCCCATAAATACCATTTCCAATATGGATGCTGAATGGCCTGAAGAAAGAGCACACATGCTCCGTAATGCGTAGCCATGCTGCATCACATCCAGATGACATCACGCCTGCTTTCCCCAGTGTGTTCCACACTGTACCCGGAATGCTCCAGCTTTCCATAAAGGATGACCCAGCAAGGCTCTTCTGTTTTACTGTATTGACAGAGTAGGAACCCTGGGGTCAAATGTTGCAGAGCGGCAGTCTACTCCGATGAGGATTACCTTGTTCATTTTTATGAGAGTTGCTCCGATTGCACTAATAAATGGCTTTTTAATTCTGCTACAGTTAGGTGTCTTCCTGTGTGTGCTCCCACGCTGTAGCGATCATCTCTAGTTCTCAAGTACAAGCTATCTGAAGTGTACACTGAACTACATATCTCATCTATGGACTGATCATAGACAGCCCACACAAGTGCCCATTAACAAGCAGCTGCTATGTGGGTACTCGGCAGGGGGAAGAAAAAAAAAACTGTAGGTTTACAATCACTTTAATTAGCACTGTGTTTAATTTGTATTAATTTTGTACAGATACAGTTTAAAGAGGTTATAAAGGATACTTTTGTAAAAAATGAAATAAAAAAAACATGTCATACTTACCTGTTCCGTGCAATGGTATTGTACAGAACAGCCCTGAACCTCCTCTTCTGGGGTCCTCCCCCCTGCATTTTCAGCTCCTCCTCTTCTGTGTGTGCCTCCATAGCAAAAACGCATGCTAAAGGGGGCATACCTATGGGCTCACTCCCCAACTTGGCTGTGCGCTTCCACACACACACACATACACACACAGCATGGCTTGGCCCCCTCCCTCCCACTTCCTCCTCACAGGATTTGATTAATAGCAGCAGAAACCAATAGAACCAATAGGAACAGAGACCAGCTTTGCTGCAGACAGGCACAGCACTGGATCGAGATGTAAGGCCACAATGGTCAAAATGTGTTGACATTTACTGGCTGTATTTTTCTGCATACAACAAATAATACTACCTTGCTGCTCTATATACCATTGTGCCAGCCCTTCCAGTAGACTATGTATTTGTAAGGCTTCAGAAACCTACACCATGTAACCGATTACAGAGTCACATTAACACTGTGGGAGGTTGCAGCACAGCATTCATTTGTAATCAAGTATTTAGGGAGGTGAGGGGGTTGAAACAGCTACTGGGTAATTGTTTACCTTCACGCAGGTAATGCATTAACTTAAAAAATGCCTTGCCTTTAAAACCACTTTAATCACAGTCTATTTTCTTCCATCAACAGTCAGTGTTGACTTATTACTTCTTCCCAACATGGGTGAATGGAAGTGCAAAGGGAGCTTGAAGAAGGTTAATGCAACTTAGTGGGAAGTCAACTTTAGCTGAGGTCCACCTGCCAAACTGTGAATGATCTCAGAAGCACACCTCCAACAGATCTTATATGCAAGCAGAATGAACCTAAAAGAATGCTGCATTTGCCTATCAGCAGAAGCCCAAAGCAGATTTACACAGGTCTCCAATTAAGTTCAACTGCAGCTGAAACTTCAGCTAAAGAAGAACTGCTGTTGAGCTGTTAAATGTACAATGCACACACTATGTGATGGCTTTGTATGATAGGGGTCTTAACTAGGGGCGGACTGACAACTCATGGGGCCCCTGGGCAATAGGGGATCATGGGGCCCCTGTGTCCCTGCCCAAACTCAAAAAAGCCTATGAAAAAAGTACCAGGGGCATCTCATGGGGCCCCCTACTGACCCCGGGCTCTCGGTCAGTGCAGAGTTTCCAAATGGTCCACCCCTGGTCTTAACCATTCTCCATGCTATCCGCATCTACTAAAATGAAATTCTGGCTTCACATACACAACATGCTGGTTGGATTTTCATAGACATAATTGTCTGGCAGATCAAAACAGAAGCAAAACGGCATCTCATATCACTACCTAGTACACAACATGAGAAAATCGAATGGGGGGGGGGGGGGGGGAATGTTTTCAGAACAATCATCTGATAATCTGATCGTTAGTACACAACTTTTGAGAGCCAATTAACAGTTCATGTGGAAATATCTGAAAGTACCAGCACGAATAATCTGCTCATAAGATAACAGAACAAATGTTCAGGTTAGTATAGTATTTGTATGGAAAAAATCGAGTGACCAAGACCACACATGCTCAGAAATGGAAGAAAACATTATATGACTTCTGCAGTTGTATTCTCTCTAAAGAGAATTAATGTAACTTAATAGTTTTCAATATGAGACTAGAATGCAAAAAAAAAACTGACAAACATTCATCCGATATTCTCACGAAGTCTTAGGCTATCTTCTATTAGAAAAGTCCAATTAGGCCAATCAACTCCTGCAACCTAGGATCACTCATTCAGGGATGTCTGTTACATTTCTATGATACCCACAACTTTAATCAGATTTTTATTCTACCACCTGTGTAGTGCTCCAGTGTGTCAAAACAAATATAACTTGAAACCAATGAAAAGCAAATAAAAATAATTACAAAATAGATCATGAACCATTCTGTGATGCTCTGACTTCAATAATGGCTATGGCAATGTAATTTAAAAACTTTACTGCAGACTACATTATAATGTTACAAACTAAAGTGCAAATGATGGAAATAAATTTATGACGACTTAAACCACAGCATCACTCTGGCTCTCCAGATATCCACAAATACCATTCACCTGTGCCAAACATGCCCTGCTGGTCTCTTATCAAACAAATCCTATCAATGCATTCAATAATGGATTATAGGCAGGCTTGGCTAGAGGAGCAGGCATATTTATTTTGTTACAGGCATTTATAAAACAATTTATTGTACATTCACATCAATTCCTGCCCTCAAGCAGTTTAGAACCTAAGGTCCCTCACCTCACACGTATACATACACATACTAGGGCCAATTTAGACAGGAACCAATTAGCCAGCCAGAGAGTTTTTTTTGAGTGTTCTGATGCATAGAAAATATTGCTGAAACAGGGTTGAAAGTGAAGAAATTGTAAACAGACAGGCTTTTTATTACAGAAGAGACATGATTTTATTTCTGCAATAAAAGTAAACTTAACTGACTATTCGCAAGATAAAATTAATTTGCAGATAAAACCGTTCACATATACATATGACAAATGCATATTTAGCCATTCCCTTTTGGTTCAGCATTCAGCAGGACAATGATCAAAGTACTGTACAATAACCCATAAGCAGCTTCAGATTTTTCACTGGTCTGATTACAGTAACCAATCCTGACTACTATGGGTTTCTGCACATGGCAAACTTTCAATGCTCTTTTACAAGAGATAGGACAAACAGCTGATCTTTAAAAATTACAATATAAGAAAGATACACTCAGGTACAGTTAGTAGTACTTTTTCTGTGTCAAAATAACAAAGGTGTTTACACACTTTAATACACTCAGTCACTTGAATACTTAAAACAAACTCTTTACTGCTCATACCTCTATTGCACTCTGTACTCGCTCTTTATTAGAAGGGTTTCTTTTGAAATTATTCAAGCTATCTGGCTCAACTTTTTGACTGAACGAATCGCCACATAACAGGCTATCGTTGGGCAGTAGTGTCTCAGCCCACAAACGGCAAATGTTGTCCTTGCAGCATGTCAGAAGAACATTACACACAGATCCTCTGTAAAATAAATAAATAAAACACACCCAGTTAAGGAAAAAAAAAAAAAAAAACAAAAAAAAGCAGTAACGAAACATTGCAGCACAAATCACATATAATTAGGGATCTACAGAAAAATGTCTACCGTTTATAACAAAGTTGCATACTTAGGATAGTTTTCAGCAAAGCTTCAGGAAAAAAAAAAAAAAAAAAAAAAGAATAAGATAGAAAGCAATGTTTTATACTTTATAGGGTGAACCTGGAATATCATACTACCCTATTTATAACAGAAAAAGGCAGCCTTACTTCCAACTTAAGTGGGTTTTGTTAAAAGAAAACAATTCACTAAAGCCAGCCATAGATGCATCGAACCTTGGCTGGTTCAGCAGAAACCGACCGAGATTTGATCCATCTATAGGCAGGCTGATTGTACTAAAGTTGATACACTTGGGCACAACCAGCATGTTGGATTTTTAACATACGATTATTGCCAGCAGCTATAAATGCTGTACCCAAATGAAATGTATGTCCTTTTTTTACACACAAACAGCGCTTTCTTTCGGTGGTATTTCATCACCTGTGCGGTTTTTATTTTTTGTGCTATAAATAAAAAAAATTCAAACATTTTGAAGAAATGGCTATAGAAAATATATAGTAAACTCAAAGTTAGTTATAAATTTAGGTCAAAATGTATTCTGCTACATGCTTGTGGTAAAAAAACAAAACCAAAATGTGTATATTGATTGCTTTGTGTGAAAGTTATAGCATCTACAAACTATGGTATGTATAATGGAATTTACACAGCTTTTACTTTCTGACTGCCCATCACATTTCATGCGGTGCTAAAATACCAAGTTAATAAAAACAGCCCCAAATGACCCATTTTCGGAAAGTAGACACCCTAAGCTATCTGATGAGAGGCATTTCACTTTGTGTGAAAGTTCTAGCGTCTACAAACTATGGTATAGATACTGCAATTTGCACCATTTTTTTTGCTATACAGAGCTGCACTAGTTTAACTGACAATTGCCCGGTCATGCAATACGGTACATAAATGAAATTCATAGTTTTTTTTTCACACACATAGAGCTTTCTGTTGGTGGTATTTGAACACCTGTGCGCTTTTTATTTTTGGTGCTATAAACAGAAAATTTTTGAAGAAAAAACATTTTTTTTTTCTAAAAAAACAATATTTTCTAATTTCAGTCATAAAAAATATCCAAAAAACTCAAATGTCATCATAAATTTAGGCCAAAATGTATTCTGCTACATGTTTTTGGTTAAACAAATCCCAATAAGTGTATATTTAGTACTTTGTGTGAAAGCTATAACATCTACAAACTATGGTATAGATAATGGAATTTACACAGCTTTTACTTTCTGACTGCCCATCACATTTCTCGAGGTGCTAAAATACAAGGGCAGTACAAACACCCGCAAATGACCCCTTTTCGGAAAGTAGACACCCTAAGCTATCTGATGAGAGGCATATTGAGTCTATGGAATATTTTTTTTTTCCCACAAGTTTCTGGAAAATGACACAAAGTTGTCATTTAAATGATATATTTCTCACACAAGCCATGGGTATATGTGGGTATATGTGGAATTACACCCCAAAATACATTCTGCTACTTCTACCAAGTATGGAGATACCACATGTGTGAGACTTTTTGGAAGCCACATACAGGAGCCTGAAATCCAATGACCACTTAGAAAGCCTGAAGGTGCATAACGTCCTCATTTCACTTCCTCACTACCTATCACAGTTTCGAAGGCCCTGAAAAGCCAGGATAGCACCAACCCCCACCCCACCCCAAATGAGCCCTTTTTGTAAAGTAGACACCCCGAGGAATTTAAGAAGGAGGTGAGTATTTTGCAGATATAATTTTTTCTCACAAGGTTTTGAAATATAAATAAAGAAAAAATATTTGTTTCCTTTCTTCATTTTCCAAAAACGTGTGGCAACAAACGAGATCAGCAAAATACTCACGATGCTTCTTATCAAATTCCTTGGGGTGTCTACTTTCCAAAAAGGGGTTATTGGGGGGGAGGGGGGGGGGTGTTGGTGCTATCCTGGCATTTCAGGGCCTTCGAAACTGTGATAGGTCGTCAGGAAGTGTAATGAGGAAATAAAGACCTTTCAAAGCCTGAAGGAGCCTATTGGATTTTGGGGTCCTGTACTTGGCTAGACTGCCGAAACGTCTCTCACATATGGTACCCCCATACTCGGGAGAAGTAGCAGAATGTATTTTGGGGAGTAATTCCACATATACCCATGGCATGTGTGAGCAATAAATCATTTAAGAGACAATTTTGGGTGAAAAAAAAAGATTTTTTTTTTTTTGTCATTTTCCAAAAATTTGTGGTAAAGAAATAAATTCTTCTATTGATTCAACATACCTCTCAGCAAATAGTTTGGGGTGTCTACTTTCCAAAAAGGGGTTGTTTTGGGGGGTGGGGCATTTCATGCCCAGCATTAGAAGTTTATGCCACACATTACTCCACCATCTAACCACCTGAAGATCAAGCCTTTTCTGGCACTTTTTGTTCACATGGAAAAAAAAAATTCAGTATTTTTTGCTAGGAAATTAATTTAAACCCCCAAATATTATATATTTTTTTAAAGCAAACACCCTAGTGAATAAAATGGTGGGTGCTGCAAATTTTTATGTCACGTAGTGCTTGCGCAGCGATTTTTCAAACGCAAATGAAAAAAAAAAAACACACTTGTTTTTACTTTTAATGCACAAAACCACAAAATATTGGCCAATTGTTTTGTAAAATATAAAAGAGGATGGTATGCCGAGTAAATAGATATCAAACATAACATGCTTTAAAACTGCGCATGCCCCGTGCAATGGTGACAAACTGCATACATTTTAAAAGCCTTTACAAGCTACCTTTTTAGATTTAGAGAGGAGGTCTAGTTCTAGAATTACTGCCCTTGATCTGACATTCACAGGGATACCGCGCATGCATGGTGCAACCGCTGTTTACATACAGACACAGGGTCAACGCTCGCGCACGCAGGTCTACATGCGTGGGGGGGGGGGGGGGTTGAGGGTTCTTTTTTTAAGTTATTTTGATATTTTGTAAATTATTTTTACACTGTCCCTTTAATTTATTTTTTTTTTTTAATCACTTTTAATGCTATCACAGGGAATGAAAATATCCCCTATAACTTCAATGGGCATTGTCATATATTCTTTTTTGAGAAATCTGGGGTCTATCAGACTCTAGACATCTCCTCTGCCCTTACATTATCTAATCAAACCAAGATCGGTGTGATCAGATGCTTTCCCAATTTACAAATGGCGCTCTTTATATCCTGTGAAACTGAAGTGATGAAATGATGGTAGCTTCCAATTTCTTGGACTATAGAGATGATTGGCACCATTCCGGTCTCCAACCAGCTCTATGGTCAGCTGGCAGAAACACTGGCTGCATTCTCAGGTTCCCCTGGTGGCACGGGACTACCCGAGAAGACCATGGGGGAGGGGGGGCACAGTCTCCCGCTGCTTGTAAAAGCAATCCTGCAGCTAATTATCCACTAGGATTGCTTTTACATGAAAGCTGATCGCCAGCTGAAAAAAACAATACCAGGATGATGCCTGCAGCTGTAATCATTCAAAGTCCAGTGATGTACCGTCGCTGGTCCTTGCTGGGTATATATGCGATGTTCTTTGCCAGAAAAAGTGTGTGGTATGCCCACCATTAGAATGTATCACCCTGCATCCACCCACTTCTAATGGTGGGCACACATGAGGTCGCACGGTGCCACATGCGCCAATTCCAAGATTGTACAAATGTCTAAATAGTGGCATGCTTGAATAAAAATTGTCCACGTATAAGTGGTACACCATATAGAAAAAAGGATGACACCAAGTCCCAACTATCTTGCCACTACTCCCCATGTAGTCTGGGCATTCAGGGGGCTCCACGTGACTATCTTTTCCCTCTTAAATCTGAAACTTATATGTATAGCCTGTTGCCCTCTCACAGGTCTTATACATGCTGACCCCATATCTGGCACACTTGCTGGGGAGAAATTGTTTGAATGCAAAGCGGCCAGAAAAATTGAGGGACTCATCAACGTAGATGTTTTGCTGGTGAGTATAGACACCTGCAAATTTTTGGTTAAGGTGATTTACAAGGGACCGAATTTTGTGGAGCCGGTCAAATTCAGGGTCACCCTGAGGACAACAGAGTGTATTGTCATTGAAATGTATAAAACACATTATACTCTCATATCTATGTCTGGCCATGGCAGCAGAGAACACGGCATATGATGAATCGGGTCTGTGGACCAATACAAACGCAATTAATTTTTTTTCAGTAATGCCCATGTTGAGCGTTAGGCCCAAAAAATATTTAAATTCGGAAACCATATTGGGTTTCCATGCAAATGGTCTGGCAAGGTTTGAATGTGGGTTGGCGGCGATAATTGTTGTGCATATAAATTGCTTTGATCCACAATCAGTGCATACAGATCTTCTGTGAAAAACAGTTAAAAAAAAAAAAAACAAGGCGAGTAGTTGTTTCCACCTGAATACCGGGTTGGGCAGTGAATGGGGGAAGTAAGGGTGCTGCAGAATTTGTGGGCTGCCAATTGGGATTTGCAAGCACATCCGGAAGGATACTATGGGCTCTACGGGCCTGTGTGAGAATTCCTGGTGGTTGCGGGACAATACTTGTGCTTGCCACCGCACCAGCTTGTACTGCACTTATGGGACTCGCACACATTACCAAGTCGTACTGCAGTGCTGGTATTATTATTATACAGGATTTATATAGCGCCAACAGTTTGCTCAGCGCTTTACAACATAACGGGAGGCAATACAGCAACAATACAGTTCAATACAAGAGGGTTAGGAGTGCCCTGCTCCTTGGAGCTTACAATCTAAGAGGTATGTGAGAGACCAGGATGTACTAGGCCACTGGTGCTCGCCGGTTCACCAAAAGGTAGAGCGGCTCTAGTAATGGCACTCTGCTGCATATGAGAGTCATAAAAACTTACCGGCAAGTGCTTGTAGAGATCAGGCAAACACTTTGGTTCTGTGTGCAATGTATCAAGTGGCAGTGACCTACTGACACTGCACTTGCCGGAGGAGAAGGGAGGGGGAGTAAGTGTAGGGGCTAAATGCAAGTGCTGGCAGGTGCTGGGGCTGATCCCGCTAACACTGCATTTTGTGGGACACTATACTAATGTGAACGCTGGTATAGTGCTGATCTGATCAAAGATATTGATACGTTCAGACACTATACTAGCAATGGAGGTTTATTGTGTATCAGCATGTTTCTGGCAATCAAGGGGTTAAATGCTATTACTGGTGTACTGACGGGTAATCTGACGCAATCTGGGAGGGACGTGAAAACCGCGGCAGCATGAATCTCTGCAGACCATGGCTTTTGCTGTCGGATGTGACTAAGAAAATGTCAGGAAAGACCTACTAAAACAGCTGAACTTTATCTGGGGTTAATCAGAGGCACATTAAAGATGGCAGGTGTGTACTGCCTCCTATTTAACATGATTTTGAATGTGATTGTTTAATTCTGAACACAGCTCCATCCCCAGTTATAAGAAAGTGTGCACACTTATTCAACCACATTTTTTTTGTTTTTTATGTGTTTATGTCAATTGAGTTGTATAGTTTATAGGTCACATTAAAGGTGGAAAAAGTTCTGAGATGATTTATCTTTGTCTAATTTTTTTTACATCACAGAAACCTGACATTTTAACAGGGGTGTGTAGACTTTTTATATCCACTGTACACCATAAAATTAATCAGATATGGTATTACCAAAACAATATGCCTCACAGAAAGTACTGACCGGAGCATGAATTTACTAGTTTTTCGCCATGAAAATCCATTTACTGCTCTAGGGTGAGCAAGATAGATGAAAGAAAAGTCTACTTCTCCTTGACCTTCTTTCTCTGGACTTGTAACAGGAGACGTAACTGCAGAGTGCCAGCTTTCAGTATTGTACCAAACCTTAACCAGGCAGTCATCCTGTGGGAAGAGATCAATAATAGCATGCAGGTAAAGAAAAGAAGGATCATGAGAATAAAACATCTTATCAGCACAGCATAGAGATTAGTATTCTGCCGACAGCTGCAGTGATACAAATACTTGCATGACAAAATAAGATTGAAATGACTGAAAAGAGAAGACCTTTTTTGATATTGATCACAGTCCTTTGGATTAGTTTTCCTCAACACCGGCTAGAGTAACTGTAGACTTTGTTATACAGGAGAGACAACTAGGGGACAGATAGATACAAAGTACAATATAAGGTCTCATGCACAGTGAAGCTCAAAATAATTTTCCCACAAAAGGAGTTTTCGCAAATCTGCATGCTGTTCACGTATCTGGCGTTAATGCACTCTATTAGCTAGATGCGCATTTTTTCACTTTTGAGCATTTCTTTTTATGCTCAAAAGCTCCTCTCCTGAACGCAAAAGTGATGTTTTTTTTTCAGCCTGTAAACTTCCCTGCCACTAAATTCCTGAAAACTCCTATAGTGTGCATGGACAACCAGGCTAACATGGAGGGGAGTTTACAGGTAGAATAAAATAAAAGCTAAAAACAGCTGAAACTCCTTTAGAAGCAGCTTCTTTGAGCTGAAGTGTGCATAAGACCAAAAAGGGAAGTGGTTTACTCTTCTTACATAGGTAAAGACAAGTATACTTTCCTTACATAATAAAAATGCACATAATGTGCTAATTACCTTTCCAGCAGTAGCAAAAAATTCTCCATCTGGGGAAAATTTCATTAAATGTACAGAAAACGCTGTTCTGAAAGATGAAATGTTAAAAAGATTGAGTATGTGACACAAATAATCTACTAATTGTGTTTTAACATTATTTCTCTAGAGAAAACCCATGAGCTCAAAAGAAACCAAACAAATTGGCATACTGACCCAAAGGCAAATCTAAGACCAAACTGCTGGAGAGCTCATGTCAGCAGAATAGGCCTTGTTGCAATGAAAAACTGACCACAAGCCTGGAAAAACTGAACAGCTCGGTTGGTAAAACCTGTCAACATTTGTTGGTGCATTCTGTCACCATGTAACTACAGCATTTGGATGAATATACATAATGTATTTACTTCTGTGGCATATGGAAATACTGATTCATGTTGTCCATTTGGGGAAGAAGCTTGCACAATTATCAACTTTTAGCAAAAATCATCAATAGCAATTTCATGGGATGCTCCTCTGTACATAACATACATGCGGGTTACACTGCACATATATTTACCTGCACTGCCAGACACATTTCCAGTTTGCAAAGTCTGTATCTGTGTTTTCCTGACAGTCCTCATTGGATAGCTTTTCCAAAGAAGTACTGGACCATAGCTGTAGGCTGCTTGATCCAATTAGTAGGCGTGTTCCTAAAATAATAGTGAAACAATGATATATAATGTACTTAAAGCCAGGCAAATAGGAAAAATAAATAAATGTATCTATTACTCGGTTCACCTCACTGCAAAATAGTCAGGAGTAATGATGTTGCTGATCTAAGAAATACCTGGCTGTGCAGTGCAACACGTGTGCACATCCCAAGTCTGAATGAACAGTATAACAAATCCTGTTCTAAAAATAAAAATTAAAAAAATTCAACTGGAAACACCATACCCAAGCAAGGTATAGTCAATGTACAGTACATATTTTGGGATACCTGAAAATAGCAATTAAGTTTATTTATCAAACTGCTGGTCAGTGCTTAAGCTATCCCATGAGTCTACTAATGTGTAAATGTACATCCTACATCTGTTTTCATGTATTTCGAGCACTGTGACTGGCTGCAGTTCTTCTCTCCCCTCTCCATACTTTCACAGGCTGCACCGATAACCGCAGGAGCCAGTGATCAAATCCTAAGAGCAGGGAGAGGAGGGCGTACAGGGTGTGGTTTTGTGTGTCTGTGGACATACAGGTAAAGAGACATCACCAGCACACCAAGGATTCAAGAGGATCCAAAGCTTTATTCTCCTGGTCACATGGCATACATAAGGCAATGTTTCGGAGCCACGCAGGGCCCCTTCTTTAGGCAACTGACTTACAGAACATACACTTTTAAAGCACAAAAGGGTTAAAAAAATAATTTCATGACTATGGACAACAACGGACAGCCCCAGAAAACTATAATAGGCTTCTAAACCCTTTTTTATTTGGTACATCCTTTTTATGTTTTATAGCAGCATACTTAAGTCAACTTTGATGTCAAACTGTGTGCCACAATCTTAGACAGCCAGTACACGGTGTGCAGTATTAGAAAGGCATGTTGTAATTGTAGAAAAGATATATAGGTGCCACTGCTAAACAGCCAGTTAAACACCATGAGAAGATCCATACATGATAAAACATAAATAATTGAATCCTTTTAGCAACGGGTTAAACCACAGGAGCTTGTTAGGTGACAGACCGGGATAACACGTCTCCATCCCAGTGTGTTGCATTAATGGGCAATGCGTTAAGACAGTTCATTTATTTTGAATGTGCTTCAAATGCAAAAGGAAGAGGCCATAAAAATGGATCTGTAGCATGTTTTCCAACACAGCACACTAGAACACATAGTAGTGTTACTAGGAAGCTAGGAAAAAGCATAGCAATTTCAATTAATGTTTTTAAAGGAAAACTAAAAAGAGAGCTACTATGTCTGGAAAAAGACCAGCATGAGACAAGCTCTTGGTTCATTTGCAGTTCATAGGTTTATACAGAATGACTGAAGGAGAATGTGGCAAATATTCCAGAAAGAAAACAGTGAGAGATGACTTCGCCATTAAGGGATAGTTTAAATGAAAAAGCCATATCTCAAATTGGCAAATAGGAACAAGGTTCAGGCCAAGCATGGATTTAAAGTGAACTCAACCCATTTGCAGTTTGCAGACACTGCAAACTAATGCTCAATTTTACTGCCATAGCAACTATACCAACAATAACCTGGCCTCTGAACTTAGGTCAGGTAGCTTAGCGGTTAGTGGTGGCTGTCAAAATTCCCAAGCAGCAGCGGCATTTGTCTGTATGCAGCCACTGTGTGGCCCAAAAACTTTTGTCTAATGCAAGAGGGCTGACAGAAGCACCAATTGAGTATAACTGCCTGAAAATCACTCAGTTCATGCTAGCAGTCTGCAACTGCTGCTGATGCACCCTCTTCTTCCTCCTCCTCCTGCCATAGCCCCACATAACTAGCCTGGAGGAGTCGATGAAATGATTTCTTCACACAATGAGTCACTTGCTGCAGGAGGAGGATCTTGGTCATGTACAAGAATTCCTAGTTTCAGATATTGAAGATGAAGAAGAAAGAGCACCAAAACCAATAGAAGGAGGCATCAAGCAGGGAGCAGCAGGAGGCAGAGATATTCCTGCAGCTTACCACCAAGTGGGCTCCCATGCACAGTTGCCAGATATTGGAGAGGAAGAGCAAAAGAGGCAAAAACAGTAGGGGATAATTTTGTCCAGATATGGTGCAGCTGGCAGAGGACCAGAGGGTGCAGCTTTCCTATTTCACCAGAATACACTGCCCCACAGGTACAGGCTACTGCTTTCCTCATGGCCAATCCACAGAGCTCTGCCATCTGTGTCTATTTTTAAAACATCTGCTGCCTAAAGCACCTTTGAGGTCTGGAGACATTGCCTAAAACATACAAGCTGTGGTACAACTACCAGCAACTTGGGTACCACCTGCATGAGGAGACACAAAGTAGAAGAAACCTTGATTTTAAAAATGTTCCCTCCCCCCTCCTCCTACCTACTTTGCCTGACCTGTATATGAAAAGGTGTGTGTACCTATTTTTGACTCTGCTCCAGTCATGTAATCCTGCAGCTCTGTGTAAAGCAGTGCTTGACAATGGCTGGGAATTCCAGGAGCCGTGACATAACCCATAGGCACATGGCCCAACCATTGACGGAACTCCCTCCTCTCCCCTGCAGCAGACGCTCACTGATACAGGAAGCCAGAATTGTGGGATCATAGGACTACAGCAGATTGAGGATAGAAAAGTACAGTCAAGTTATACAGCAGAAAAAGGGGAGATATTTTTAAGAATAGTTATAGTTAGGCTTTTCTTCTACTTTTATCTGCTCCACTATGCTCAGCTGGAGCAGCACCTCAATGATACAAGTCGGCAGCAAAAGCTCCTCCTCATTTTTCACTTTTCATCTCTACCCTCATCCACAAAATTCCCCAGCTGCATCCGCAGCATCATCTTTAGAGACTGAAAGGGATGTTTTAGAGGCTAGACCAAGTAGGGTCACGCAAAAGGCTTAAAACTCTTCATAAGTCTCCAATACCACTGTCTCCATCAGCATCCTGCATCAATCAGGTCTCTCTTCAGCAGCTGCTGCAGCAGAAAAAAAAAGTCTGCTTGAATCCCCCGATACCCAGCATCTCAATGGTAGTTTAAAATGTTGGCTTTGCAGCTGCTCCCATTACAGCTCGTCAAACAGGACCTATCCTACAAGATCTGGCCCTTGCTACATCCCACCTGCCATTATTTTGCCCAAAAGGCATAAAATGCCCTGCACCAGCATGTGAAGGGTAATGTGTCAGTAGGATCCACATGACCACAGATGGTCCAGCAAGCAAGGGTAATGATGCAACGTATTCTTCACAGCACACTGGGTCATTTAGAAGGCAGTTGGGAAGAATGCTGGACCAAGCATACCAGTGAGGCAGGTAGTGCCACTCTGTATTCTGGTGCTACTTACTGCACAGTTACTTGTACCCCTTCCTTCTCAATGGCATCATTTCCGACTCCTCAGAACCCCTGTCCCAACCTCAGGTGTCCCAACAGCCCAGGCAAACACAGTTATGCTGTTTTGCAGCTGGTATGCCTGGTGACCAGGAGAAACAATGGGCCAGAGATTAAGTCCTTATGCACACTGGACGTTTTTACAGCTACTGTTTTTGGCTTTTGATGTTTTTTTCTACAGCCAGTAAACTCCCCAGCATGCTATCCTATGTGTCCATGTAGACAGACTGTAATCAAACCCTGAGAGATGCACGTGGGTAGGGAGAGATCACTTAGGTCACTGTTGTCCTCAGCAACAATAAGGACTCTGGGGGTCTCTCTGCTGCAGGTAATATTTGGCAAATGCGCTTTTTTTTTCCACTGAAATATCTGTACTAAAACAGAATTTTGGGGCATGAAAAAGGGGCCATTATTGAGTGACCACCCTTTTGGATCCACAAGAGGGGAAAAATGGAGGATCTGTTCTCACCATTCCACAAAATGCTCCAGTATATACCCTTTCCAGAGCACTAAGTGTAATTTTTGTCTGCTGCCTTGCTCCTCTGCTATAGTCACTTCTGACAAATATTCTTCACACCAAGGAAAAAGAAAAAAAAAAAAAGTTTGAAGGGAGGGAGCTCCAGCACACAGCCGTTGAGTGACAGCCTCAGCTCTGCTCCTGTGTGCTGTGTGAAGGGAGGGGTGTCCTTTCCCTCCAATCAGCATTCAACAAACCTACCTTAAATTGATACCTGGCATATCCCCACTCATCCCTACACTCAAATAGAAACAAAATTGGCAGAACAGTACAAATTGTGAATGACTGGGAAAGAATATTGGGGAGCTCTTGTAGGAAGTGATTATCCATAAAATCAGAGAAAAATACAGCAACAGCTGTTGGGGGGGAGGGGGATCTCCCTCATTCCCCCCCCCCCCCCATTGCCACCTCCCACCCTCAACCTACCTGCCATCTTAAGCCTGGCTTTAATAGTTAGCAAGTCACTAAAAAAGACCTTCACTGTGGAGACAGAACCAAAAGAAGCAAGGGCAAAGGGCTTGTTACTAATATTACCTCTGGACTTTCTTCAGCTAACCTTGTCCCCAGTAGAGACATACCATGCCTTCATTCATACTGTGCTTCTGTGTGGAGGCAGCCATCTTAGCAGAGGCGCAGGGCTTTGCTTTCTAGTGTTAGACCTGCCACCCTTAGACTGGTGATCTACTACTGGCAGAATGGATGATGCTAAAGCAGGGGAGTGCTTCCACTACTCTACAGGTCCCCCAGCTACAGTTTCTTCCCCAGAAGATTAATGAATAGAGTAGTGACGTCACAAAATCTCACCCCAAATTATTGGAGAATAGCAGTCATGAGAAGCAGGAGTGGACAGGATATGCCCTCGTTGATTTCCACTCTAGGTATGCAAGTAGAAAGCTTCATGAACAGCAGTGCCTTGGCAATGTTACATGATAGAAGTGCACTGCACAATTTCAGGAAGAATTCAAAGCAAACAGGAAGTTTACATAGCCCTCTTTAGTGTGTAAATGCCTCTATCCAGGGGACCAAGTTTAATTTCTGCCTGCTGCCCTGTTCCTCTGCTATCTGCATGAGTCCCTTCTGACCAATTTTCCTGACATCAAGAGGAAAAAAAAAAAAAAGGATTACAGGGGAAGGACATCCAGCACACAGCCTGTGATTGACAGCCTTAGCTATGTTCCCGTGCGAAGGAGTGTGTCTCTTCCCTCCGATCAGCTCTCCCCACAGAGCTCTGCAGAGTGTACTTTCAGCTCTCCACCACCCTTTTTTTTTTTTCTCCTAACAGCTCAAATACGCTTCAGAAATTCTGGACTTTGAATAGGCTGTAGAGAGGCGAGGGCTGCAAATACAGGTGCAACGTATGTAGGAGGATCTGTTTCAACTTCACGTGTTAGCTGAGGCCAGCCACTTAACTGGGTATACGTAAGGGTTTACAACCACTTTAAAGCCATTTATTCAGTATGGTAGTAAAGCTACTAACACTTTTAGTAGCAGATGTCAGCAATGAGAGCTTAAAGCTTTCCTAAATAAGTCCACAATGGCATCTCCTATACTTAAATTCCAGATGAAAATGCATCAAGATGATAACGCTACATGTGCCGTTACTGGCTGGTAAGATGATGTGGAGAGGAAAACATTACCTGGCTGTAGCTTTTATACTTTCATAGTCCCTCAACTTTAAGGGCTTTTTTTGCATCATGAGGTGCACCCTAGCGCAATGATGCTATCCAGACAAAGCAGCAGTTAGAGGGTTGAGATAAACTATTGAAAGTGGTATTAAACTCAAACATGTAAAAACCGCTGACAGGCAGAATTTTTATGACAGAAAACAAAAGATCCTAATGCGCTCTCCTGTTATAATTGCTTCCCCCTTCCTGTCAGTGGTAATGTACACTGAGCCAAGCACGCACACCTGCTCTGTGCTGCAATGAAGTGAGTCCACGCATGCATGGGAGCAATGCTATTGCATCCCAGTTATTGAAGAGGCTAAAAAGAGTGAAATTGGAAGGATGATCGGAAGAAGTTGGGAGTGCCTGAGCACTGACAGCCCACCGCTGGAGGGCATCCTTTGACAGGTAAGTCTTCCATATTGTGCTCGCATGGCGATGGCATGCATACCAAAACAGTATGACATAAACCAGCAGAGAGCTCATTTAAAAAAAAATAATTTCAAGGAGTTTAATACTGCTTTAACCACCTGCCCTCCAGAGGATTTACGCCCCTTCCTGACCAGGCCATTTATTTTGCGATACGGCGCCGCATTACTTTAACTGAAAATTGTACGGTCATGCAACGGTGTACATAAATTAAATTTGTCTTTTTCCCACAAATAAGAGCTTTCTTTTGGTGGTATTTGATCACCTCTGTCTTTTTTGTTTATAGCGCAAAAAATAAAAAATTCAGACAATTAAAAAAAAAACAAAAAAAAACACCCCAAAAACAGTATTTTTGACTTTTTGCTATAAAACCAATCCAATAAAACATTTTTTAAAAAAATCAAATTTCTTCATAAAGTTAGGCCAAAATTTATTCTGTTACATTTCATTGCTAAAAAACCAAAAAAATCTCAGCACATAAAAATTAATTGGTTTACATGAAAATTATAGTCTACAAAAGGCGGTATAAATACTGGAATTTTTTTTACACTAGTAATGGCGGCGATCAGCGACTTATATCGGGACTGCGGCGGGCATTCTGACACTGGGTGGGAACTGACTGCCACTGACATCCCCAGTGACACGAATACAGTGATCAATGCTAATAAAAAACACTGACACTGTACTAATGACACTGGGCAGGAAGGTGTTAACATCTAGAGCAATCAAAGTGTCAACTGTGTGCTGTGTTTCGACTTTAAAAAAAAACAAACTTATGCAGGCCATAGATGGGTCGAAAATTGGCTGATTTTTCTTTAAAAAAAACGAAAAAATCGGTCGTTAAAGCAACGGTTAACAAAAAAAAAAAAAACGGCCGATTTTCATCCCGTCTAGAGCCGGCAAAAAGTGTCCCTGCAGAGAGCTCCGCTATTTCTTTGACAGTTCCTTGACATTTATAGCGGTTGCAACAATGTATCTATTTGTATCCATTTAGGATACAGATGGTTTTATTCGGAAACAAATAGATACATTGTTGCAACCTCTATAAATGTCAAGGAACTGTCAAAGAAATAGCGGAGCTGTCTGCAGGGACACTTTTTGCCGGACTGGAATTCCTCTTCATCTTCATCCTCATCCTCTTCACCTTCATCCTCCTCTTCACCTTCATCCTCCTCCTCTTCTTCATCCTCCTCCTCTTCTTCTTCATCCTCCTCCTCTTCTTCTTCATCCTCCTCTTCTTCTTCATCCTCCTCTTCTTCTTCTTTTTGTCTTCCTCTTGCAGGTCACTGCTCATGCGCAGATTTTTTTATCGGTAAAAGATCGGCCGATTTGCCCATCATTGCCGTGAAAATCGGCTGATTTTTTTCCAACTTTACCGATAAAAAAAAATCTGCCAAAATACCGAAAAACGGCCAAACATTTAGCCCACTAACGATCCGAAAATCAGCCGATTTTATTTTTGGCCGAAAAAAATCGGCCGATTTTCGACCCATCTATGGCCTGCATTAGAAGTAACCTTTGGGAATGCCAGTATCTTATAACTAATAAGGAAATGTACTTTTTTTTTTCTTTTTTTTTGCAACAGAATCAAAAGGATGTCAACAGTCTAACACAATTACAAAAGTTTCTGTAATTACCAATCATGTGTACAAACTAACAGAGGTTATCATTATAACGCTGGCGATAATACCGTTACAGGGTCCTTTAATCAATTGGTAGGCAAGCAAAGCTAGAATATATAGTTGTTTACCTGCTGGGTCCCAAGTTAAATTATGTGCAACAGAATCCAATACTATGTGGCCACTCTTCTGCCACTGTGTGCGACTTCCCTAAAAAAAAAAGTAAATGTGGATTCATCAAGGTTGTAACACAAAGAAAACAAACATATCTTGCACATTTCTCTGTATCTGCAGTGGAACACCCATCAAAAAGCTTTGTAATTTTAGGAAAGTGGGAAAAAGAGCAAAGAATAATGCCAGATTTAGGAATACCTGTAGCTACAATCTTATTTTAGCTGTAGATTTATGCAATTTAAAATTAAGCAAATGGGTTCTCCCGCAGCACACAGCTTGCTAAGGGGGCATTTGGAGCACAGGACAGCGCAGGTGGGGGACCGCAAAAGAAACACAAAGCAGGTAAGTACAAACATCTTTATTTTAGGGAAAACAAAAATTATAATTTTTAACGTGGTTCAAAAGGATCATTTATAGATTAAAGGACTCATGCTGAGGTATAGCAATGGGTAGACTAAAGACTAATAATAAAAAAGCAAAGGGTGTCTAGTATGCAATAAGAGCCTTATTGCTGAAAAGTGTAAGTACACTTTTGCAGCCAAATTGGGTTAACACCTACTTTATATTTGTTACATGTTTTCATTAACATAGTATAATGGATAAACGGATGGATGGACAGTTGGCAACCCTGTTTTTAATATAAATAACCCTGTCTGTACTGTGTTTGCAGTTCTTCATTATCAGCTGTAAACTAAATTTGAACACTATCTGTTCTAGCAAACAGTTACAAATTTACAAACTGCCCTCCACCAATGGGCATCTAAGGGCGTCAGGCGTTTTCCTTTTTTTTTTTTACTTCCTCTAAACTCCCCTGCATGTTAGCAATTTAGCAGAGTTTTGTGGCAGGAGAGTTTAGTGGCAGAAAAGCAAAACAAAACAAAAAAAAAAACAAAAAAAACACTTCCAGTGTGTCCAGGAGCAGCAGTGTTTCGGCAGAAAAAATGCTTGATTCTCTTAAACATGCCCAAACGCTAGACGCGGTTTGCACTTGAGCGTTCATTTATTTCAGTGGCCAGAATAAATTATCTATTCTAGCCAATTAAATTAACTAACGCCCAAATGCTTGACATGGGTAAATGTGTAAACGCAGTACACACTTTCACAAGTGTCAGGTGTGTTTTGGGCTAAAAAGCTACTGCCAGGAGGAGGTTTCTAGGGGAGTTTAAAAAAAAATGTCAGTGTGCATGAGGCCTAAAATTTAAGAAATAGGTTTTTGGATTTTTTTTGTATTCTGTGTGGAGGGGAACAGAAAACAAAACATATGGTGGGGTTTTCTCAAAATTTGACAATTGGATTTTTTCTACATACTTCCCTGTAAAATCCTCTTCGTGGAGTACATCACAGGACACAGAGCAGGCTATAATCATTACTATCTGGGTTATGCGCCACCTATAGGTAAATGGATACTGGCAGACCAAACAGGTAGTCCCCCTATATAACCCCTCCACTACATCAAGCGCCTCAGTTTTGTAGCAAGCAATGAAATACCAGAAGAGAGGTGGGACCTATGTGTCCCGTGGTGTGCTCCAAGAAATGGATTTTAATACTCGAAGGGAGGGAGACTCACAGAAACCGCCATCAGACATATTGTGTCGCTCGTAACAAAAAAAAAAAAAAAAAAAACACTGACCAAAGGCCGCATTCCTCTGCAGCCCTAACATCCACCTGGTAGAACCTTGTGAATGTACGTACAGAAGACCAAATGGCGGCTTCACAAACCTGGGCCAATGACGAAACCGCCCATGAGGCTCCTGCACCTCTGGTAGAGTGCACCCTAGCTCAAAAGGCCAAACCGAAGACTTGAATGATTAACGGACAGATCCAACGAGAAATAGTTGATTTAGATGCTGCTTGCCCTTTCCTGGGCCCTTCCGGTAACACAAATAAGGATTTGGATCTTCTGATCTGTGCTGACATTTTCAGATAGATCCTCAGGACTCTTGCTACATCCAAAGAATGAATGAATCTCTCTGCTGCAGAACAAGGATTCGGTAAACAAGGAGGGTAGGACAATGTTCTGGTTCAAATGAAAGCTAGAAACCACTTTAAGCAAGAAAGATGGATGAGGGCACAACACCCCCCTTATCCTGGTGTACTACTGCTTGTGCTTTATCGACTGCAAAGCACAAGGTGCAGGGTAAATCTGCCACCTCCTCCTCTGCAACTTCTCTCTGAACAGAAAAATTCCTAACCAACCTTTTTATATGGTACTACTGCAGGGACTGACAAACGGCAATTGCCACTATAGCAGGTTGCACCGCAGAAGCAGCCAGAGCAAAAGAAGCTTTTAGTATTTACTCCAACTTCTTATCCACTGGGTCTTTAAATACCTGGGCATTGTCTACTAGACAGGTTCAATTCCTATTCAGAGAGGAGACAGCAGCATCAACAACTGGCATGCTCCATTTCTTATCAAATTTCTCTTCCATATAATACAAGATGGAAAGCCTCTAGGGAGGGACAAGATTCTATCTGGATGATCCCAATCAACATAAACAACCTTCTATAAGAGAGGGTGCAATTAGAAGGTATGAACATTCTACAGAGGCCGCAGTAAACCCAAAAAGAGGAGTAGGAGGCTTCCACAACCTCCAATGGAGGCAATTAAAATCTTGCACGTACCAACAATCTTTCTCAAGGCGAAGCTGAACATGCCAGGACCTCATCAGGCATGGACTCCCCTGAAGCGGAGTCTTCTGCTTGACCCTCCTCCAACTCTTCAACAGCTACTTCCTCTACATCCTCAACCCATTCCATCTCTAAAACAGGAGGATCAGGGGGAAGGGGACCTTTTTTTGCTTTTTCCCCGCCTACATAACCAAGGCAATCATCCCAGCGATTTTATCCACTAAGCCAGCCAATGCTCACGCTAAATCATCTTTGTAACATAGGATGAGACAAACGCATTGGCAGTAGCCACAATTCAAGATAAGCACAGTGGCTCAGATTGTCCAGCCGCCTCTGGTCTTTCAGAAGTTATCACAGGGGAACCCCAACTAGAATCCTCAGAACCTGTCTGCGATGCACATGTGTCCCTTCCTGCTGTACCTCCCCCACACAGCTTTCTGGAAGACATTGCTTACTCAAAGTGTACTGAAATGCAACTGGGGCTTGTGATCAAAACAAAACACTGAGCCTACCAGCACAGCATCTTACTATGCAACTGTAATCCACCAAGCAGCAACTATCACAGCTTAAATAACAAGATATAACACTTAATCCAGTACATATTGGCAGACTGTACTACACAACACCCAAAGGACTCACGGGCCTGAATGGATAGCCTGCTGTGTGTCTCTTGCCACAGCTAAACAGGAGATCCACATGGAGCACTGCTTCCCTAAGTAACATGGCTGCCCGTGGCTTCTGGGCCCTACTGTGAGGACCACACGCGCCCTGTGCTTCAGAAAGCGGCCTAAAAAAATCAGGAAGACCGCCTCATGGATTAACTGTTTGTCCATCTTCACCAGATGGAATCAGCACACACAGACCATGTAAGATGGTCATACAAAGAGCCCCGATGGCCCTAGTGGCCATATAACATAGGACACAGAGGCTGTGGTTAACTGGCTTTTCATAAGTGTTACCGCTGTGACTGCATAGAAGAAAAGTGGTGATTGTAATACACATACACTATATTGCCAAATGTATTGGGACACCCCTCCAAATTCAGGATTCAGGAGTTCCAATCACCTCCATGGCCACAGGTGTATAAAATCAAGCACCTAGGCATGCAGACTGCTTCTACAAACATTTGTGAAAGAACGGGTCGCTCTCAGGAACTCAATGAATTTATGTATGGTACCGTGATAGGTTGCCACCTGTGCAATGAGTCCATCCGTGAAATTTCCTTGCTACTAAATATTCCACGATCAACTGTTAATGGTATTATAACAAAGTGGAAGCAACTGGGAACAGCAGCAACTCAGCCACGAAGTGGTAGGCTACATAAAGTGACAGAGCGGGGTCAGCGCATGCTGAAGCGCACAGAAGTCACCGTCTGCAGCGTCAATAGCTAAAGACATCCAAACTTCATGTGGCCTTCAGATTAGCACAAAACAGTTTGTAGAGATTTCATGAAATGGGTTTCCATGGCCGAGCAGCTGCATCCAAGCCTTACATCACCAAGTGCAATGCAATGCACTGGATGCAGTGGCGTAAAGCACACTGCCACTAGACTCTAGAGCAGTGGAGACGTGTTGTCTGGAGTGACGAATCATACTTCTCTGTCTGGCAATCTGATGGATGTGTCTGGGTTTGGCGGTTGCCAGGAGAACAGTACTTGCCTGACTGCTTTGTGCCAAGTGTAAAGTTTGGTGAAGGGGGGATTATGGTGTGGGACTGTTTTTCAGGGGTTGGGCTTGGCCCTTTAGTTCCAGTAAAGGGAACTGAACTGAAGGCATCAACATACCAAGACATTTTGGACAATTTCATGCTCTCAACTTCGTGGGAATGGTTTGGGGATGGCCCCTTCCTGTTCCAACATGACTGCACACCAGTGCACAAAGCAAGGTCCATAAAGACATGAATGAGAAAGTTTGGGGTGGAGGAACGTGACTGGCCTGCACAGAGTCCTGACCTCAACCCAACAGAACACCTTTGGGATGAATTTGAGCAGAGACTGCGAGCCAGAACCTCATCCGACATTAGTGCCTGACCAGACAAACGCGCTCCTAGAAGAATGGTCAAACGTTCCCATAGACACACTCCTAAGCCTTGTGGACAGCCTTTCCAGTAGAGTTGAAGCTGTTGTAGCTGCAAAGGGTGGGCCAACGCAATATTGAACCCTACAGACTAAGACTGTGATGCCATTAAAGTTCATGTGCGTGTAAAGGCAGGCGTCCCAATACTTTTGGCAATATAGTGTATATGGTCAACAATGACAATGCCCCTCAAAGAATGTATTTAAAATACATCTTTCTCCCTTTTTTTTTTTTTTTCTTTTTTGAGAAAACCAGGGAGTCCCACTTAACAATCCTGCCACATGGTTCTGTCAATAACCAGAGACCCAATCTTCACTCATCATGGCGGGCCATGTCACCTGAGGACCTTCAAGGACTGGGTCCCCCCTAAGTCATGGGGGTTCACTCCCTTGGACCCATACAGCACCCTGCCAGAAATGCCTTGGTTGTTTAGAAAATGCACATAGTTCTTTAACGCAGGGTCCAGCGCCAAAAAGGTCACATTACAGGCAAAACCTTGTTGACTCCTTCCACACGAGGCTCAGGTACCATTAATCTTAGGGATCAGCCATCAAAATTGATCCATACGAACTGGTTGCAGTGCATTTCCAAATGTAGTACTTTTGGTGCGGTGCAGTGCGTTTTGAGCCCATTCAAAATGAATGGCCTAAAAATGCATCGCACAGGAATGTGTGGCGCTTTCCTGTGAAATTCCTAGTGTGAACCAGCCCTTAGTTGGTAAATCGTTTACACCCACTGCAAGAGTAGCTTTGGCTGTTTGAAACCATGGAAAGTGAGGACCATGCCCTTCAGTTTATTACTCACCTATAGCCAGTTACTAAACAAAACTACTTTCCCTGTGGTATTACTATTGCTGTTCTACCTATATATCAAGGTAACGCTTCTAAAATAATCAGAACTGTTGATATTCACTTACAAGATCTTAAAGACAATGAATATAGAAACATGGAGTATGAAATGCTTACTTGTAACTGTGAGCTTTTTTGTTTCAACAGATTCACAGGTTCAAAGATGCAAATCACATTGCCATAGGAAGCCGCAATCTAGAAACAAAGTCAAGAAGTCAGCATGAGGCCACTCAGATGTTTTCTGCCAACATTTAACAAGATAGACAACTTTTCTGTTAAGCTGGCCATAGACCAGTATTTTTTTTCCGATCAGATTTCTGTATCTACACAAACAAGGTGGATGAAGGATTCCCCTCGCCCCCACCCACTGTGACATTTTACTTTATCGGCAGGACGCCGCTGTCAGAATTCACTGAGCAGCGTCTGCAGCCACTGATCAACAGAAGTTTTCTATCATGTAATCTGATCAACTTATGTTGAGCAGGGATGACCACACACTGATTGTCCCTGGTGAACTGGCAGAATTTTGATCTATGACCAGTTTACAGTGGTTCTATTAGCTAAACAAACCACTTCCATATTTATCTTCAACATAAGCATGTGCATGTACACTACTCAAAAAAAATAAACATATCTTAACATATCTGAGTTTAACAACGTGGGGGAAGAAGGATGTTGTGTTTTGCTGTAAGTCTACTTTACATTTGAAAATAAAATGTTTTATTCATTATTACTTTATGCCATCTGATTACATATACTGTATAGTTTATATTTAAGATTTTTTTTTCTATTGATTGATAAGCATAATATCAATCACATTTTGGCTTCCAGCTTAACAGTGTGTTTGATATTCACATATTAGTTGATTTTAAAATAAGTTGTTTTCCATTTAATATTTATTTTCTGAGAAGGTCCCACTAAGGTAAATTTAATATAAAGACCTAGGGGAACTGTACTGCATATATTCATTGTCTCCTTTGAGGCAACAAATTATGCCTCTTTTGGATTATCCAAACATTTTCTCTTACTTATTCTATTTTCTCTCCTTTCTGTCTCATGTTTCATTGTGCTGTTTCATTCAGACATTAAAATGTCCCATTAAGTTCACAAATGTTTCACCAATGTCAGGAGTTTAAGTGTACCACAGTCAATGTATTGCTACATTTTGTTATATATTAATGTATCTGCTAATGAAATAAACAGAAATTGGGCAGATACGCTTGTATGTTTCTGCACTTTCAGATTCTTTAATGGATAACTCCATTTTAACATACACTGCTGAAAAAAATTAAAGGGACACTATGAAAACACATCAGATCTCAATGGGGAAAAATATCATGCTGGATATCTATACAGATATGGATTAGGTAATATGTTAGGAATGCAAGGATGCCCCATCGTTTGATGGAAATTAAAATTATCAACCTACAGGAGGACTGAATTCAAAGACACCCTGAAAATCAAAGTGAAAAATTGATGCAGCAGGCTAGTCCATTTTGCTGAAATTTTAATGCAGCAACTCAGAATTGTACTCAGTAGTTTGTATGGCCTACACTTGCTTGTATGCATGCCTGACAACGTCGGGACATGCTCCTAATGAGACAATGCTTGGTGTCCTGGGGTATTTCCTCCCAGGCCTGGACCAGGGCATCACTGAGCTCCTGGAGAGTCTGAGATGCAACCTGGCAGCGTTGAATGGACTGAAACATGATATCCCAGAGGTGTTCTATTAGATTTAGGTCAGGCAAGCGTGGGGGCCATTCAATGGTATCAATGCTTTCATCCTCCAGGAACTGCCTGCATACGCTCACCACATGAGGCCAGGCATTGTTGAGCACCAGGAGAAACCCAGGACCCATTGCACTAGAGTAGGGTCTGACAATGAGTCCAAGGATTTCATCCCAATACCTAATGGCAGTCAGGGTGCCATTATCTAGTCTGTAGAGGCCTGTGCATCCCTCCATGGATATGGCTCCCCTCACCATCACTGAGCCACCACCAAAAAGGTCATGCTGAACGATGTTACAGGCAGCATAATGTTTTCCACGGCTTCTCCAGACCTTTTCACGTTTGTCACATGTGCTCAGGGTGAACCTGCTCTCATCTGTGAAACGCACAGGATGCCAGTGGCGGACCTGCCAATTCTGGTGTTCAGTGGCAAATGCCAAATCAAGCTCAATGGTACTGGGAAGTTAGAACAGGGCCCATTAGAGGACATTGGGCCCTTTGGTCACCCTCGAAGTCTGTTTCTGATTGTTTGGTCAGAGACATTTACATCAGTGGCCAGCTGGAGGTTATTATGCAGGGCTCTGGCAGTGCTCATCCTGTTCCTCCTTGCACGATGCAGATACTGGTCCTGCTGATGGGTTAAAGACCTTCTACGGCCCTCCTAGAGTAACTGTCTGTCTCCTGGAATCTCCTCCATGCTCTTGAGACTGTGCTGGGAGACACAGCAAACTTTCTGGCAATGGCACGTATTGATGTGCCATCCTGAAGGAGTTGGACTGCCTGTGCAACCTCTGTAAGGTCCAAGTATCACCTCATGCTACCAGTAGTGACACTGACCCTAGCCAAATGCAAAACTAGTAAAAAACAGAAAAGATGAATAGGGAAAAATATCAGTGGCCTCCACCTGTAAAACCATTCCTGTTTTGGGGGTCATCTCATTGTTGCCCATCTGTTACTAATTTCATTAACCCAAAAGCAGGTGAACAACTCCCTCTGCTACTTAACTGACCAGATCAATATCCCAGGAGTTTAATTGACTTGATGCTATACTCTGATTAAAAAGTGTTCCTTTAATTTTTTGGTGTGTGTGCGTGTGTGCGTGCGCGCGCGCCAGGACAGCCGGTGGGGGACCAGAGGATTGGGACTGTTCTTTGAAAAACCATTACACAAAGCACTTAAAATCACCTTAAAGGCACTGGACAGAGAAAACTGAAGCCTCAGAGTGGGTGACCATGGTCGAAGAATAAAACGTTCTGTACTATACTATTAAGATACATACATTTTTCACATTTTAAACACTACAAGAGCACTTTCATAGTGCCACACTGTGGTTTGGCTGCAGCACGGGTGCTGAGCAGTGTTTCCTCTGTTTTCGTGCAGGTTACACAAGCTATAGGCGTCTATTAGATTGGGTGTTTTTGGTGTATTTTCTGAAAGCACACCAAAAGTCCTGCATGCTTTTTCTTTGGTGTGCTTTCAGAAAATGCACTAAAAATCCCCAGTCTAATAAAAGTATATAAGACAACACTGGTAATCAGCACAAAAACTGAGGGTACACTGCGCTGCATCCGCTTCAACGCACATGCAGAAAAACCTTGTTGGGGTTATAATGCAGCAAAGCATATCAAAACAAGTGTCACAAATGCACAGAAAGTGTTAAGATTTAAAAAAAAAAAAAAAAAGTAAGTTGTGTGAATGGTGCTGACCATTTTTTTAGGACCCCTCCTAACCTGCAAACTCACTCTTAAGAATTTGCCACAGAGGTGGGCTATGATTTTTTGAAAGGGAACACAGGCCAGTGCTTGGAACAGTAAAATAGCAGACAAAGCAGGGTGGATAAAAATCAATGATTAAAAAAAAAAAAAAAAAAAAAATCTGATTTTTTTTATTTAAATCGGATTTTTTTTTATTTAAATCGGATTTTTTTGAATAAAATGCTTTTGGAGGAAAATATATTACCATCCAAAGGTTATTCCATCATGAAATAAAGATTTGTTTTTTAATTATGTAGAATAAGGCTGTATATGTTTAATTTTTTTGGTAAATAAATTCCATTAATCCATTCACAATGTCATGCTCTTCCAGAGGTTTTTGTAAGATTATTGGGCAGTTTCTCTGCCTACAAGATATTATCACAGATGCTTGGTTTACTTTTGCAGTTCTCAAAACTGAATTTGACTCAGCGGAGATCACATGCCTCTTCTTCACAGCAAAAATGTTATAACATGAACAGAGTTAAGAAAAAGACCTTAATCCTAACTTCTACAAACCTATGAATACAGAATAAACCCCTTCAGTGCTAAATTTCAAGAAGTTCAGTGAATAGAATAGAAACAATATTTTTCTGATTGTTTGGAGTAGAATAGATCTGCACAAGAAGAAAGTGAAACTAAGTGTGAGGAGGAAGGGGCTGACAGTCTAAGTTTCTTAAAATATATATATTTTGTTTAGCCAAATTAGTTAACAAACATGGATGTTTGTTTAAGCAAATAACATATGCTGGAATGTTATTGTTTCAGATGAATAAATCTATTTAAATTGTTATTATTAAGGTAATGATTATTTTTCTCCTTCCTAAATACAACAGAAAAGTTGTCCAAATATGAATGATTAACCTATTAAACTGGGGATAAAAAAACTAATATGAAAAGTTATTCTAAAAATCTTCATCTACTTGCATATTAAAGTTATACCAGCAAGAATTAGTCTATGTAGAAAACTAGGATTTAAATCAAGCCTTACTGACTAGTGATTTAAATCGTGATTTAAATCAGTTTGATTTAAATCAAATCCACCCTGAGACAAAGTGTGAGGTTCCATTATACTGTCACATTTCTTTTCTCACATATTCAAACAGTATGAAATGTCATGAATCAGTTCACATACCATCTCTTTCCCATTTCATCTAGAAGATGCCATGCCAATGCACAGTTCGAGTGGCGTTCTGGAGTCACTGCTGGAAAAGATGGCTGGGCATGATACAGCGTGTACCTAAGGTTTTATTTTGGTTAATTTAAAATAAGCAAAACAGGTTCACGCAGCCAGTGAGGAAGTGAAAAGGGAGCATGGCTCACTTTTGTACTCAGACTCTGCAGAAGCTAATTAAATTCATCCCAACTATCTTCGAAGCAGACAAGGGCAAGGTGCTATACACAGAGATTGGCAATAAGGTAGTGGATTTTATACTTGGGAAGAAAACCATCCTCCGAAACTGTTCTCATATGTGGAGTATAGGATATACGTCTGGCTTCTCTAAAACAGTGCAGGGAAGGCAACACTAGGCATTAGGGACATGTCTCTAAAATGTTTTTTTTCGATTGCTGAAAGGACTGGTCTTGTGCAGGGAGGATCGAAGGGTCAGGTGAGTATATCTTCTGGTGTCCTCTCCCCTAGAACAAAATGAGCATTTGACCTACTGCACAAGCCAAAAAATATTTTCCTGGAGTTCTGCTTTAGTCCTATAATCCTACAAATGCAACACAAACGCATGCATTGCACGCAGTTGTAGGGCATTTGCAGTACTTCCTCATTTGCTTGAATAGCATTTGGTAGGCTTGTTGCCCGTGAAGTGTGACATGTCAGGATAATTTTTGCAGTGGGCACGAAGAAATGCAACTGAGGCATTTAAACAACACCGTCCACTGCCACTGCAACTTAAGGGGGGAGGCCCCCAACCACAGTTCTAATCGCTCCCTATGAGTACTAGGGATCTTATTGTTAATGTTTCTGACCATTGCCAACTATGAGCTGCTAAGCAAGTTGACTAATTCTTAATTTATTTTGTTTTTCTAGGTTTTATGTCAGAGAAATGAGTACCCATTGGGTGTTAACTGTTTCGTAAAGAAATGATTGCTGGTTTTCACACTGTGGAAATGCTTTGAGGTCAGTTCAGAAGCATGATCATGTGAGCAATGCGGAAACACAGTATCAGATAAAGAGTAAATAAAGACATCTATACAAAATGGCTCAAAATGATCTACTATTCCAAAACAGACTGTACCAGGGGCGGACTGACCATTTGGAAACTCGGCCCGGGGTCAGTAGGGGGCCCCATGAGATGCCCCTGGTACCTTTTTCATAGGCTTTTTTGAGTTTGGGCAAGGACACAGGGGCCCCACGAGTTGTCAGTCCGCCCCTGGACTGTACCAATAAGTTTACAATTTTCCACAAAGGATACTTATAACTGGTCACAGCTTGTGTTATGTGGCATATCTTGGATTTACTCAATTGTATTAAATAATGTAAAATCATGCAACAGATAACAGCAATATGGAACATTCCTACCCTGCCCTGTTGCATAGAACAGTCCACGCAGCCAACCAGAACATTTCCATGCTGAACTCCAGGAATCACTTGTAGCCTCTCAAAATCACTTCCGAGAATCACCACGTCACACCCAGATGCATAAGCCTGCGGAAAAGAAAAAAAACATATTGCACAAATTAAATGAAGCAATTTTTTTGTTGCGATTTGGCACACATGGCCTTCAGCCTTCAAAAAGTCAGTGCGTACAGCAAGATTCTACCAAGCAATTGGAAAGCACATTTCCAAGAGCTAATTTAAGAATTTGAAATACATCTCAATGTGGGTGCTGGCCATTACTTTAAACAAGATGATACTTCAGCAAGTTTAGAACTATTCAACATGAGCTGAAAGCATGTTGTAGCCTGGTAGCAACTTTATTTTTAAAGTGACAACCAGGACTCCTATTATGGTTTGTTTCAACATCAAAGGGGAGCCAAGATTCATTCAAGCTTCAATTCACTTTGTAAAACAAATTGATGAGGCCCTGGGCTTACGATACTAATGCGTGGAATGACACTCTCTCTATGGGTACTATTTTGTGCAGCAGTAACAAGGAAGGGCCCAACTCAACACACAACCAAGCTAGAAGACTCCTGGATTTAAGATATGTTAAAGTGGTTCTAAAGCCAGGACATTTTTTATCCGTAATGCATTCCTGGCATTAAGGTAACAAATGTCCCAGTAGCAGTATCACCCTTTAACTCCCCAAATACTTACGAGTCTTCACTAGATTCAGCACTCTGCTCATCTGTAATTGCTCTCTCTTCTCTCTCCCTGCATTCACAGGACAGAAAAGCAACAGTGGAAGCCATTGGTTCCTGTTGCTGTCAATCAAATCCCATAAGCAGAGAATAGGGGACAGGGGTTGAGCAGCACTGTGTGTATCTGTGGAAGCAGACAGCCCCACTCCAGTGAACCCACATATCTCTGCTCCCATAGCAAGCAGCTTGCTATGATGGCAGACATGTAGAAGGGGAGTGGGCTGGCAGGGTACTGAACAATAGGAGAATCTGGGCCGCTGTGTTCAATTAAATTTCATAGACCAGGTACGTAAACATGTTTATTATTTAAACATTAAGAAAAAAATACAAACTTTACAATTGCTTTAATTTAATGTACTGTAAATCTGGTTAAGTTAGGGGAACTTTGAGAATGGCTTTACCTTTACATCATGCTTAAACCTTTTTAACTGCCTGCTGTACACATTATCCTTAGGCCATATGCACACTAGGTGTTTAGCATCCAATATCAGCATTTTGGTGGGCCAAGGAGGCACAGGTGAAGCGAGCATTCCCACTGTCTGAAGCCTGTCAATGTACTTCATACCGAAGTAAGATGGGATTAGACAGAACTGACCGCTGTACCAAATGGGACTCACTGTGACGAACGCGTTGCCTGACCCCAGCCCTTCTCACCAACTCATGACGAAGGCCCAGTCAATCTCACACCGTGCTGTCACTTGCGTAACAAGGCCACTTTTAGCTGTACCCTGCACAGAGATTTTCCAGCTCGCGGGACTACAATCTATGTGTCAGCAGCCTGAGAGCGATTGTCACTGGGTTAATTACGCAATTAACCCTTCAAACTCTAAACTGCCACCAGATAGCTTTGGGACTATCAACCCTTCACAATGTTAGCAAAGAACAAATGTGAATAAACGTCAAACAAGCACACACTGTCACCACAGACAGGTATATTTAAAGCTTTTAATGCAAACTAAAGAATCCCTGTCTCTGGAAGAGTGCTACTGTATATAATAATCCTTTGGAGATAGTTTTAACACTTTTCAAAATAGGGTTTATGGTGCAATGATAAAATATTTACAGAAAAGGATGTTACCAAGACATAAAAAGAACAATAATGCAACAGAGAGATAAGAAGGCAGAATACTTGCAAAGTCCTTGGTTTTAGCCAATTTTTCAAGCAAAAACATTGTCTTGGCTCTCAAGTCCATTAAGATGTTCTTTGGTTGATGTTAAACGAGAGCTCTCTTACTAGATCCAGTCAGTCTCTTTCTATGATATCAAAGTGGTGTTGCCCGAGAACAACTGACCAATCATCCATTTAGGGGATGGGTGCTAGTAGGTCACCAAATTTATGACCAAGTCCCAACTACAGTTTCATACTAATATTAACAACTTCCAATATGTGCAGGTTGTATTCTAACAACTGGCAGATTATTATTCAGAATTATATTTTGAACCCAAGGATACCAAATACAGCGTACCTTTGTCACCCAGAAGGGAGGAGACTGCTTTCTCCCCTTTCCTATGTGCTAACATAGTCATGTATGACCTTGATTTGTTCGGTACGATATTCCGTATTCAAATATATACCTAATATTAATGTGCCCTGTTCCTGTTGAATTCTATGAATTGTATGTTGAATAGACGTTTTATGGCACACTCTGCATTCTCAGAGCCTCAATGGCCTTACAGGTCATGTGTGACTGCTTGACTGAGTTATTGCTTTATGATAGGGCAGAGGAAACAGACATCCTGTCAAAACTAATTAGTTGTTTACAGCTTGCAGTCAGGCCTAGGCTCTGGTGCCTATTGTGTTTTAATTAGGATAAGAGGCTCTTTTAAAGTTCATTAAGTACTCATGCACACAACATTTTTACAGCTGCGGTTTGTTTTTTCTACAGCCAGTAAACTCCCCAGCATGTTATATGTGTCCATGCACACAGACTGTAATCAGCATTTTTTGGCTGGAAAAAAAACCCAGAACTAGTGCATTTCTAGAGGAGTTTTTTAGCTGTAAAAAATGCTCTAATTCAGAAAAACGCAGCAAATTGCAGCAAACCAGCGTTTGACTTTTTTTGAGCAACAATATTTTTTTTGATAAAAAAAAAACACAGTAAAAACTGCAAACGTGAAAAAACGTGGCAAAACGTTGTTTAACGCTAATGCAAAAATGCTGAAAAACTAACGTTTTTACCATGACTTTACACAGCTAAGATTACCAGTGTTATTAAAATGCCCAGTGTGCATGGAGCCTAAAAGTTATAGCTACAAATTACAGGTTGTAGGAGATGGGGAGGAAGATCATTGCTCATGAAAAACAAAAACGGTTGCCGTGTACAGGTTCCATGTTCCTATTGCACACAATCGTTACACTCGCGTTTAGGGCTCTGTGTTTTCAGGGACCAAATCTGCTACCTTTATCTCGTCCATCATTTCCCACGCACCCCGTAATGTGACTAATATAACATTCAATTCTAGTAAACTGCACTTCACCGTTTCTCTCAGGCAGTGTTACAGTCTACAAGATGAAGAGTAGGTATTGTGTAGAAAACAGAATTTTTTATTACCAAGAAAAACAAAATCAAAAGGGAAAGTAAAATATTTCTTCCCATCTGGAAAATGCTTATGAAATCTTCTCACATAAAAAAGGCACAGCAGGGGAAATAATTGCAGAGGTACAGGGGTTAGAAAAAAAAATGGAAAAACACTACATGAATTGCAGGTGTGAAAGTGATGACGTTTCGCATTGGAAGTCGAAGTGAAGTAAAATTCTTTTGCTTCCACTGTGTTATGAGACACCTTGCTAACAGGTGGGAAGTCTGTTCTCTCCCCACCCCACCTCCCTGCAATCTTCTGGGACACATCACAGGTCTCACAAGACTGTGGGCTCACTTACAACTGCATGCGCAGCTGGCTGAGAAGCCACAAGCTGCCACAGCCGGGTGCCCACACTTAAGATGCTTGGGGACCTGTCAGAAAATGGCTCCGGTGAGCACAGCACTGGATCCCGGAACAGGTGAATGCCTGTTTATTAAAGATTAAAAGTCTGCAACTACAGTTTTTGTACCTGATGACTTAATTTTCAGAAATTATGACTGGAGCTCCTCTTTAAAAAAAATAGTTCTGTCATGCCACTCAGATACAGTCAGGGGCTGAGGTATAATTAGTGCCCCTTTATATCAGTGTCCCAAGTTCACATCAGGAGTTCTCCTTCACAGCAGAAGTCCCCCATTCTTCACGGTCCACTCTTCAAATCAGGTGTCCCCCTGACATCTGGAGGTCCCTACTTAGCATCAGGAGTCCTCCTTTAAAATCAGAGTTTCCCTTCACATCAGCAGTGGCCATTTCAATCAGGAACCCCCTTTTGCTTCAGGAGTCTCCCTTTACATGAGAGGTCATCCCTTCACATCAGCAGTGGCCCTTTACATCAGGAGTCACCCTTAAATCATCAGGAGCCTCCTTACATAAAGGAAAAATAAATATATATATTTATTTTTTGTACATACCGTCACCACTGCAAGTGACATTGTACTGCTGTGGCCATGTGCAAAGCCTGAATGCTCTGATATCACTATATATCAGTGCCATCAGCCATTATCTCTGGTATCTGGCACAACAGTGCAAGGTCACCAGACCAGTGTTGCCAGCCAGTATCCTTAATCACCGGCACACCAGTCACAGTGCCCCTAATCACCAGCACACCAGCTATAATGTCTCTGATCACTGCCACACCAATGCAGTGTTGCCTCTGCCTGCACTAACCCTGGCCTGTTTATTGACCAAATTTCTACTGCTTCCTGGACTGATCCTTTGCCTGTTTGCTGACCATGTCTCTGACTGAGGCCTGAACTGAACCATCTGCACATCCCGATGTTCCTGCATGACATCAGGCCAGTGAACATGGCATTCCTGGGGGCAGTCATGTACCAGTAAGCTACCAGTAGTAAATGGGACTGCTATAGGTGACGTTACACTACAGTATATTCCCTGACCACTTGTATAGAGGTGACCGTTTCGAAACACTGGCTTTGACACAATTGGTCGATTTGTGTGATATACAAGATACAGTGTATATAACAATGAGTACAGAAAGTGAAAAAGTCTCACATGTGATATCACCATACACGGGAGGAGTAGTAAAATGTGTTTTGGGATGAAATTTTAATTTTATTTCCAGATTTTTCAAATACTAGTGGCAATTAAAATTAAGTCTTCAAAAGATTAACTATACCTCTTAAAATACCTTGAAGTGATTACTCTCTAAAATGTGGTCATTTTGTGGAGGTTTCTACTGTCCTAGTGCTCCAGGACCTCCAAAAATGTGATACGTAGTCAGGAAATTAGATGCATTATTTATGCAACCAAAACGCTTAAAGGTGCTTCCTTGGACTTTGGTCCCGTCTATATGGCTTGGCTGTGAAAAAGTCTCACACATGATATTACCATACATGGGAGGAGTAGCAGAATGTATTTTAGGGTGTAATTCTATGTACAAAACCAAAAAGTGAAATGGCGCAAATAAATAAATATACATCTGCAAGCTGCAGCACAAAATGTACAGGATAATGTACATACAAATAGCTCAATAATTACCAATGTGCCACGCTAATTGAAATGAAGTGCAATACACATAATTAAATAAAAGTGAATCAAATAAACAGTCTGTGCAAATAGTGTGAATGATATCAAAGTCCAGCACCAAAAAAAGAAAAAAATACATAATTAAAATTGTATCAAATGGGATCTCAGTGTGTCACAACTTCCCTCATTGACAAAACACACCATGTGTCTTGGCACCCAGTGAAGATGTCAGCTTACCCAGAGATGTGCAACTCTCTATCATGAAGAAGTCAGAAACCGCTTGTGTGGAACAAACTACCTCTGCTGTAAACCAAATCGGCACTCGTTTTCTGCAAACAGATCCACCACAACTTATGGTCTAGGGAATAAAAAAAATAGAGCACCAAGCTTGCATAGTGTAAAATCCTTGAGGATGATTTATTACATGTAAAACCATGTAGTTACATATAATAAATCATCCTCATGGATTTTACACATGTGGTATCGCCATACTCGGCAGACACAGCAGAATGTGTTTTAGAGTGCAATTCTAAGTATGCTGTCTGCGAGAAATAACTTGTTAAAAGTAGCAATTACGTAACAAAAAAATTTTTTTTTCATTTCTTCATTTTCCAAAAAATTGTGACTAAAAAAGTCACAACTTAAAAAAATTCACCATGCCTCTTGCTAAATATCGTGGACTATCTACTTTCCAAAAAGGGTCATTTGGGGAATATTTGTACTGTCCTGCCATTTTAAGGCCTCAAGAACAGTGATAGGCCATTAGTACATCAGTACTGATTAATTTTCAAATATATACCATAGTTTGTCCAAACTTGCCTAACCATGCTGAAAAAACATTCCCCCCCCCCCCTCTAAATCATGAACTGTGAATTAACCACATTTTTTGGAAAGCGGAGTTAAATTTCACTTGCCACACCGAGGCCTGATTACTGCCAGACCTGTTGGATCAAGAAATAGAATCTGTCTGAAGCCATGAAGCATGCTAAAAGAGCTAAAAAATCAGCACACTGTGCCGCAATCTAAAGAAATTCAAGAACGGATGTTAAGCAAAGTAACTGATATGTATCAGTCTGGAAAGCGTTACAAGCATTTCATAAAAAGATCATGCCAACAGTCAAACATGGTGGTGGTAACATGATGTTCTGGGGCTGATTTGCAGCTTCAGAACCTGGATGACTTGCCATAACTGATGGAACTATGAATTCTGTGCTCTACCAGAAAATCCTGAAGGAGAATGTCCGGCCACCAGTTCATGACTTAAGCTCAAGCGCACTTGGGTTATGCAGCAGGACAATGATCCAAAAACACACCAGCAAGACAACTTCTAAATGGCTCAAAACAAAATTAAGATTTTGGAGTGACCTAGTCAAAGCGCAGACTTAAAGAAGATTGATATGCTGTGGCATGACCTTAAACAGGCGGCCGTTCATGCTCAAAACCCCTCCAATGTGGCTGAATTAAAACAATTCTACAAAGAAGAGTGGGCCATTTCCAACAGCAGTCCTACTGAAGGCACAGCCGTTTGTGTGCACTAAGAGAAATATTATTTATGTACCAATCCTAGAGCATTGCACAATTTCCTTTTTTTAAACTTTCATAAGGTTCTAAAATGGCTGCAGTGAGGTTTTACGCTGAATAAAATACTGCATTCTGACCCCATCCTACCACTGCAGCAAAGTGGTGGAAATTCACCTAACGGCAAAAAAGGCTTTGTGTTATGCCTTGTGTTGGAACTACATTCAACCATTGTTTTGCTACCTAAGCATTAGTTTCCCCTGTGTGGGGGGTGCCTCAGCGTTACTGAGGCACTAGTGCCTCTATAGAAAGTGGCTATGGGGCAAAGCACTGCAGAGAAGGAGTCAAAAGCACTAATGGGGGACCCAAGAAGGAAAGGTTTGTAGCCACTCTGTGCAATTCTCTGTGATCAGGAAAGTATAAAGCTGCTTGTTGTAAAAAAAAAAAAAAAAAAAAAGTATATAAGCATTTACAATCAATCACTTTCAGATAACATTTTTTAGGCAGTTACAACAACTTTTTTCTTTTTGAGATACAGGTTTTACATAAATGAATAAAAGCTGACTATCTTAAGCACCCCTGTAAGTGTTAAATGGCTTGCCTCAAAACTATAACTGCTTGCTGGACAGCTTGGTCTGTTAAAAAGAAATCTAATGCAATCACCACATCTAAGAAATTGTAAGCTGCAATATACCGTATATACTCGAGTATAAGCCGAGAATTTCAGCACATTTTTTGTGCTGAAAAACGCCCCCCTCGGCTTATACTCGAGTCAACATCTGCAGATAGTGGGGCGCGCCCCCCCCTGGCTCCGTCAAGGGGGGCGCGTACAGGGGTGGGCAGAGGGCTGCTGTCTCTTACCTGGCTCCGGTCCCACGATGATCCATCCAGGAAGCGCTGCTCCTTCCGTCACTCCGGCCACTCCCTCACTCCTGCCGCTCGGCTCCGCCTCCTCACCGGTGATTGGCCACCAGAACTGTAGCTCAGGAAAGGTACACAGGTGGCCAATCACGGGCGAGGAGGCGGAGCATTGCGGACCCGCGAAAATCGAGTGAGGGAAAAGCCGGTAAGTGTGCAGTGCAGAGGTGCTGCTGCAACCACATATGCTGGCTGCAGCAGCACCATACTGCAACAGGGGTCAGCAAGTGTCATTGGTGTCAGTGGGAGGAATAGTGCCGCATCATTGGTGTCACTGATACTAATGATGGGGCATTATTCCTGCCACTGACACCAACGATGGGGCACTATTCCTCCCACTGACACCAACGATGGGGCACTATTCCTCCCACTGACACCAACGATGGGGCACTATTCCTCCCACTGACACCAACGATGGGGCACTATTCCTCCCACTGACACCAATGATGGGGCACTATTCCTCCCACTGACACCAATGATGGGGCACTATTCCTCCCACTGATACCAACGATGGGGCATTATTCCTCTCACTGACACCAACGATGGGGCACTATTCCTCCCAGTGATACCAATGATGAGGCACTATTCCTCCCACTGACACCAACGATGGGGCACTATTCCTCCCACTGACACCAATGATGGGGCACTATTCCTCCCACTGACACCAATTTTTTACATTGACTAGTAGGTGCCTCATTTCCCACCCTCAGCTTATACTCGAGTCAATAGTTTTTCCCAGTTTTTTGTGGTAAAATTAGGTACCTCGGCTTATATTCGGGTCGGCTTATACTCGAGTATATACGGTAATACATTTTTGTTTTTGGGTCTAATACTCCTTTAACTACATATCGAGTCTGATTTTTTTTTTGCTGGCCACAGCAACCAGATATCCATTCAGCCTTATTACACTTATAGGTAGCAAAGAAGAGATTTTTCAGCAAGAACTTTGATAAATAAGATGAAGTATGAGGGAAAACTGCATTTTAAAACCAGCTATTAGATGTGCAATGCCCCAAACATACATTTGACTGCCACTTCTCTCTTGGAATGTTGGCTAAACAACTCCTTTGTGTGCATTTATATATACACCTCCAGAAGAGGAGACAGAACCAGTCAAATGCACTCGAACAAGATTTAACTGATCTTTCTGCTGCTCCTAAAGAATTGCTGTGGGGAGAACTCGTGTGTATTTTTTCCATTTATGTTCTTTTGGCTGTGGCTCCTGTGATCAGCCAAATGTCTCAGGAGTATGCAACATCAGGGCTTATAACAGCCACAGATTTAAAAAAAAAAAAATTCAAATCAGTTAAGATTTCATTCTAGTACAATTACTGGCAGAGCATACATGATTAAACTATGGGGCATGGTAATGATGACACTAAAATGACAAGTTGAAATTACTATTATGAAAACCACCTTTGCACTGTTTCGATCAAAGCTGAAAATCAACCTATTGTTACTTCCAAGCTTTACTGCTTAGTCTAAGAAGGGAACAACCCAAAAGCTTGTTCTGAAAATTTATTGGTAATGCAAATAAAACAAAACGGTCACAAACAGTACTTTTGCTGCAACTGCACTAATATAAAGCTTACTTGAGGTCACTGTAACCATAAGAGGGCAAAAACAAAATTACTCCAAGAACCAAAAAAGGAAGCCTAGGGGCTGCTCTTATGATAATAACCTGACCATTACTAGGCTGCCTGTGAATGAAGAGGAATTGCAAGTAGTTTCCTTTAGGGGGAAAACAATATATCTCCCTCCGTCTGCATAAAATTTCATGCAAAGTTTAAAAGTAAAAAGAACATAAAGGGACGAGCCATAGCTGATCTGAACCAATCATTTCCTGCTAAACTCCACAGCAAAGTTGCTAAGGAAACAGCAAGAAATTCATAGAGATCTCTATCGATATTCCCAGAATTGAGTCAAAGGGTACTTTAAAGAGAAACTACACTGAATCTGAGCACCACAAACAAAAAAGGCAAGTTTATTCATTTTTAACATTCAAAGCAAACTCACCCATCCACCCATGTCTCTATGCTTTATTTTGCTGAAAAATCACTTTATAAAACACCCCCTAGCATTTCTGGTCATGACCATCTTGAATAAGGAAGATTTCTTATGTAGCACTTAGTTCCTGGAATCCATTGGCCCTTAGCTAAGTCATGCAGGCTGGAAGGTGTGCTTAGCTGAGAAAGCCCCCTCCTCCCCTCCTGAAGACTTGTGGGATGTATGACATCATTTGTTTAGGCCTGGAACCATGAAGTAACTGAGGAAATGTAAAATAAAAGTAGAAAAGTACAGTAAATACAATATACTTTCCTACATATCTACTGTTAGCAGCATAAGGATAACAAATATTCAATGTTGATTAGGAAGGTGAAGTTTCAGTTCAATTAAGGACTTTAAGGAAACTGCTCAACAATTTTTTAAAATTTTTTTTCAAAAAAAAAAAAAGAAAGGGAAAAATGCAATATAAAATAAAGTAAAAAAAAAAAGTCTGTTTGTAAGACATGCACTCCTGGAAGCAGTTTGTGACTTGCAAACCTTTTGGGTTACACATTATGGGGCCACTTTAAAATACCTAAACAACAAGTAGAGAAAATCATAAGAAAACATCACAATTAAAAAACCTGAATAATAATTATGCAAAAAAACTCCACAGTTCTCTACATTTTGCTGTGCAGTTACAGTGCAATAAATTTGCTATGTGGTGACTTAGACTTGGTATTTTGTGAATGACATCCTAATGATTCTTATTAGCCCTACAGATTTATGCTATACCACATGCTGAGTATACTAAAAATAGGTCATGAAATTTACTAGTGTAGGCAGTATTTAGAACCGCATGAACACATACAGCTTGTGCAGACCCTATTCAAGATAAAAAGGACACTGATAACTGCCTGCAGCAGCAATGACTGTAGTTTGAGCACATCTTTAGGATTCAAAATTTTACCCATAAAAATGGTTCAATATCTATTTTTAGCAACAGCATCAATAAGAAAAAAAATCTCTGGACTGATAACAGTTAACTAACTGTAATTTTATAAAAAAAAAAAAAAAAAAAGGATAAAATCAATAGAACTGGCAGATAGTCCAGAGTTTGTTTCTGTACTTGTGCTACACAGAGGAAAGTCACGCAGATGAACAGGAATTTTCTGACAATAGTCTTCTGTCTGTTCAGAATGTATACAGTACACAAAAGTCTCAAGTAGAACCTGGACTTCCTGTTCCAGCACAGTCAGACCTTTAATGAGTCAGTGTACCAGGTAAAGCCATACAAAACCTCTGCATGGAACAAAATTGCCCCCCTTTACTTCTCCATGCTATTTTTAGCCTGTCAAAATATTTTAGGCTTGTTGTGGGTTTAAACAATTTTATTTATGAATGCAAACATCTCTTCAGAAATGCCAACTTGGTAAAGAATACTTGACAAACGATAATTTACACAGTAGAAATGGGTATTCAGATAAGAAAATATGGAATTATATGTAAACCCTCACCTTGTAAAAGAACCAATACAGTTTAAAATAAAGACAGGTAAAACAATTGTGCATACCTATAAAAAATATAAATACACTTTCCCCCCCTTATTTTTTTTTTAATAAGTGATCACATACCCTTTGTTCTCAGCTGCATAGAGATGTGAGGGAGGAGAAAGAGCAGTACACAGAACCCTTTGTTCTCAGCTGCCTAGAGAGGCGAGGGAGGAGAAACAGCAGTACACTGAACTTCCCAGTGAAAGGCTCTGCAGGGAAGGGGGTGGGAGCGTGTCAGCAGAAGTCTGATCATCGAAGGATAGCTAGAGAACTGACCACATGGTGCAATTATGCCTATTGTGCTCGGTTTTTAATAGGGAAGCAGAGGGACTGGCAGGAACACCAGGGAGAACAAGATCCTTTTCCTTCCAAGTACATGATACAGCATGCCCATATCCAGAATATGAAATGTTGGGTTTATATATTCTTTAAATAGACAGATAAAATATTTCTATGTCAAGTGAGAAAGAGGTAAGGTCAAAGAACAGCGTTTAAATAAAAAAACAAAAACAAACAGCTTACAACATGGAAAACTTTATTTTGTGATTGTAGACCCACAAGCACAAGGCTGCTGATCAAGGCTGGCAATGCAGCCTTCAAAATTCAGTAAGTTCATCAGGGACCAGCTGAATTTCAGTTAGTGTTTGTCAGCTCCTCACTGTTGAAGGAACATGCTGGAACATTGTTTTTGGTATATTCTGACATGGGCATCAGTGGGTGTTCCTTTCTTCATCCAGCCTGCTGGCCGAAATTAAAAAAAAAAAAAAAAAAAGTGTATGGCCAGCTTTACATAAATGGTGGTTATTCATTTAGCAGTATTTGGCCTATCCCCAAACATGAAATAGCCATCTGAAGAAACACATCTTCAGCAGCACATTTTGCTTTTGCTCTTAAAAAGGAATATTCTTTGTACAAAAGGTCTGTACTGCATAGGAATACATGGCTGATCGTGAGTAAATAAAAAAAAAAAAAAAAAAAGAAGGACAGTAACCTGGCCTTTCTAGTCCTCCTAAACTATATTTCAATAGAAAATCACCAATCCATCTCCTTACTCACCCTACTCCAAGCCTTGGCTATGTTTAGATACTTTCAATCTGCAATCCTCTTCAACACCGGCCACACTTGCACAGTGAGCACCTATAGATTTTTAGATATCCATCTCCTAAAACTAAAGATAAAGCTGTACACAAATCTATAAATCAGAAAGTAGCTGTCAGCATTCTCATCAGAATAGGTCCAATGAGCAGGGAAAAGACCCAGGAAAGAGTAATGCTAAACCAAGAAATAGCAGTGTGGTCTTTCCTTTTACCATTTGATCAAAAAATAGCTGGCAAAAATGATAAATCCTTTGGTAGGTAAATCTGTAAATGTACAGTACATGCAATTCAAATGTGTATTTAGCTGTGTGTCTGGAGTTCCACTTTAGCAAAAAATAAAAATAACAAATAATTAAGAGCAGCTCCTGAACGTTTGGCACCAGCAAGACTTGTTAAGGCAAATGGGCTACCTAGTCAGCTATTGCAGAGATTAATATTTAACCACTTCCCGACCGCCCTATAGCAGAACTACTGCTACATGGCGGCAGGGCTGCGCAAAATCACGTATAAATACTTGATTTTGCATTTCGGGTGCACGCGCTGTCCTACCCACGCCGCCATTGGTGGCTACAGCTGTCGATCACTGGGTTCTGGCCAGAGATTCCCCGCCAGCATCCCGCGTATCACTGACAGGGGAGAGACCTGTGTGTAAACAACACAGGTCTCGCTCCTGCCAGAAGTAAGATGCCGCTGTGTATTTCTCTGCACAGCCATATGTTTCCCAAGTAAAAAACACACAGCACACTCAGTAAAACAGCACACAGTTAACCCTTTGATCTCCCCAGATGTTAACCCCTTCCTGCTCAGAAACAAATATCCTCCATAGTGTGAATCTGTATTTATTACTCCAATAAACCAAGAAATACCCACTCACATGAAAAACAGCAATATCCAGCCTTTACCCATACTATGGGTGTACTTGCATGGTTCCGGGTGATCCAAGATGGCCCCCACGCCGGAACTGATGTCACCACGTACCGACATGTTGCGTCACGATCACCACGTGATTTCTTCAGGGTATACGCCAATTGTGACAAGGATGTCAGGGATTTGTGCTGTGTGGACTTTTATTCAGAGTGGACATTTATTTTTTATCACTGAGTTTGTTTTTGTACACTTGCACTGGTATTCCCAATAGGGATCACATTGTTCACATTTATTTGATCCCCCAGGTTGGGGGGTACTGCTGAGCAAAAGAAGAAACCCGGGATACTCTGATCTGTTTTCCAAGAAGGTTATAAATAATTGCAGAACACCATTTACCCAGAATTCCCTTCAGGATTCCTTAGTGAACTGTTTTATGGTTATTGTAACATTCAAGATGATCAATATAAAACATTAACCCTGTTCTTTGCCAAATACAGGTAATTATGTAAACCATACGTATGGTATGGTTTCTGAACAGAAAAAAAGATAAAAGCAGTTATCCACATATCCGGGGATCTAGTTGGATGGCAACAGCTTTTTAATACACTTGCTACATGGAAAATGTCAGGGTTAGGTCTGTAGTCACCCACAACACCTTGATCTAGGGAGTTTTTAGTGGGTTGGGAAAAATCCCAGAATAAAGGGCAATGGGCAGTTGATGTTGCTGCAGCAAAAAGATCTGAGTATTCCAACAACAATTTTGCCAAACCTAAATTCAGCAGTAGGTTTACAGCTATAAAATCACACTTGCATTTTGGCAAGATTCATTTTCTATTGAGCTAGGAATGAATGAATATAAATGCAGAACACATACTCAGACAAAGCCAGGAAGATTTTGAAAGGCAGCTGTGTGATCTAGAGAGCAATCTCAAGGGATCAAGGAGGGGATGGCTAGAATATAGGTGTTATTTGTTATCGATTTGATAAGCTGGCAGTTCATAAAGGCCCGGTTCACACTGATGCGGTGCGGGATTCGCAGCAAATGCTATGCGTTTCTCATACCGTATCAGAAACGCACTCTGTTCACTGTGAATGTTAAGTTAAGGACACCCCCAAAATGGTTCACAAAATGCAGTGCGACTAGCTGAATCAGATCGATATTAACACCCATGCAATCCGAGTCTAGTTCAAAGAAAGAAGGATCCTGCACCTTTCCTGATGGCTCAAATCGAACTGCAAAAGAACTGCATGTGATTTGAATAGGAATGCAGTGCGATTTCCCACACTGCATCAGGTAAATCTTTTGTTGTTGCCATTTGGATGCCACTGGCCAGGCAGAGACTTTACCCCTTTACCACAATAGCTGATGAAGGGACTTCTGAATAAGGTAGATTGTAGAGGTTTTTTGTCTTCTCAGGGCAACTCTCAAAGCAACGACTTAGAAATATAATTGACAAAAAAAGTCAGGTAACTATTAAATATTGCATAATCTGTATTTTTTCTGTCATCCAGTCAATTCAAGGCTAAAATAACACTACTCTGCTGGAAAAAAAAAAAGACTTCTTACAGGGCTGAATATGTAAAGCTCAACTTGTATGAACAACTGGTCTAAAGTGTGACTTCGGTCCCCCCTCTTCTGTCCAAACATTGACATACTCAACTAAAGAGAGTGTGAGGGCAAATACCCATAGATTTGACTTGCTTAAGGCAATGCTGCATCTATTCCCTGCTGGCTCTGCACAGAAAACTGAGTAATCAAACACTGCAATCTCTCAGTTCTCCACCTCCACTCTGAGCAGAGAGCTGTAACTTCCAGTCTCCAGCACTCTGCTCTGCTCGACTGCTCACTGGAGAGCTGGCCTGTGGAGGGGACAGGAGCGGATGGCTCAGGCTCTCAGTAGATGGCTGAGCCAAATGCCAGTCTAGGCTTCTGGGTGGATCCCGACCTTATGGTGGTCGTGATCTTTTCAGAGCCTGGGCAGGCTCTGTGACGCTTTAGCACGCTGTCGGATAAAACTGGGTCACAGGAGTGCAGTTTGTGATCCATAGGAGAAGCATAGCCAAAATAGAGAGTTGACTATACTTTTCCTTTAACTTTGCAAGAATAGCTGCACTCAGGAAACTTCCCTGCAAAGTGCATCTTCTCTTGAAAAGTGAGCAGATTATTTGGGTTTAGTAAATTAACCCCATAGTGTTCTGAGACTCCTCATTGGTGCTCCTTGCATGAAAAGGTTTTGTTACAAAAAGGCATTATAAAAAAGTAAAATATACATATAATAGGTCAATAAAAGATAAACTTAAAAGGGATTGTAAACCCTAAACTTGCATAACAACTTATAAAGTTTAAAATAGAAATGAAAAGGCAAAACGTGTGTGTGTGTAAACATCAATTTCATCAATTTTGGAGGGCTGTCCAGTTCTTGGTAATTTCACTGTTGCGCCATATTTTCTCCCCTTGATGACTGTCTTCACTGTGTGTCCATGGTATGTCTAATGCTTGGAAATTCTTTTGTACCTTTCTCCTGACTGATACCTTTTAACAGTGAGATCCCCCTGATGCTTTGGAAGCTCTCTGCAGACCATGGCATTTGCTGTAGGATGCGACTAAGAAAAAGTCAGGAAAGACCTACTAGAACAGCTGAACTATATTTGGGGTTAATCAGAGGCACTTTAAATGATGGCAGGTGTGTACTGACTCCTACGTAACATGATTTTTAATGTGATTGCTTAATGCTGAACACACCTACACCCCCAGTTATAAGAGGGTGTGCACACTTATGCAACCACATTACTTTTTATGTTTACTCCCCCCCCTCAAAAGATTGCATTTTGTTTTTTAATTAAGTTGTACAGTTTAGAGGTCACATTAAAGGTGGAAAAAGTTCTGAAATGATTTATCTTTGTCTAATTTTTTTACATCACAGAAACCTGACATTTTAACAGGGGTGTAGACTTTTTTTATATCCACTGTACTATATTGCCAAAGGTATTGGGACGCCTGCCTCTACATGCACATGAACTTCAATAGCATCCCATTCTTAGTCCGTAGAGTTCAATATTCAGTTGGCCCACCCTTTGCAGCTATAACAGCTTCAAGGGAAGGCTGTACACAAGGTTTAGAAGTGTGTCTATGATGAATGTTTGACCATTCTTCCAGAAGCGCATTTCTGAGGTCAGGCACTGACATCAGACGAGAAGGCCTGGCTCGCAGTCTCTGCTCTAATTCATCCCAAAGGTTTTCTATCAGGTTGAGGGCAGGACTCTGTGCAGAGCACTCAAGTTCCTCCACCCCAAAATTGTTCATTCATGTCTTTATGGACCTTGCTTTGTGCACTGATGTGCAGTCATGTTGGAACAAGAAGGCGCCATCCCCAAACTGTCCCCACAAAGTTGGGAGCATGAAATTGTCCAAAATGTCTTAGTATGCTGATGCATTAAGAGTTGCCTTCACTGGAACGAAGGGGCCAAGCCCAACCCCTGAAAAACAATCCCACGCCATAACCCCCCCTCCACCAAATTTTTACATTTGGCACAATGCAGAAAGGCAAGTACCATTCTCCTGGCAACCTCCAAACTCAAACACGTCCATTGGATTGCCAGACAGAGAAGCGCGATTCATTACTCCAGAGAACACGTCTCCACTGTTCTAGAGTACAGAGGAGACGTGTTTACACCACTGCATCTGATGCTTTGCATTGCACTTGATGATGTAAGGTTTGGATGTAGCTGCTCAGTCCATGGAAACCCATTCCATTAAGCTCTCTACGCACTGTTGTGCTAATCTGAAGGCCACATGGAAGTTTGGAGGTCTTTAGCTATTGACTCTGCAGTCAGTTGGCGACTTCTGTGCACCGTGCGGTTCAGCATACGCTGACCCCACTCTGTCATTATACATGGCCTACCACTTCGTGGTTGAGTTGCTGTTGTTCCCAGTTGCTTCCACTTTGTTATAATACCACTAACAGTTGACCGTGGAATATTTAGTAGCAAGGAAATTTCACGGATGGACTTATTGCACAGGTGGTAACCTATCACGGTACCACGCTTGAATTCAATGAGCTCCTGAGAGCAACACATTCTTTCACAAATGTTTGTAGAAGCTGTCTACATACCTAGGTGCCTAAGCTTATACACCTTTGGCCATGGAGATGATTAGAACACCTGAATCCAATGATTTGGAGGGGTATCCCAATCACACACACACACACACACACACGGTAAAATAAGTATTAACACGTCACCATTGTTCTCAGTAAATATATTTCTAAAGGTGCTATTGACATGAAATTTTCACCACGTTGGTAAAAACCCTTGCAATCCATACATACAAAAAAACAAAACAAATAAAAGTTCAGAAATTAAGTTATGTGTAATAAAATAGAATGACACAGGGAAAAAGTATTGAACACGCTAAGTGAAATTTTTTTAGTACAGACAAAATCCTTTGTTGGTAATGACAGCTTCAAGACTCCTCCTGTATGGAGAACTAGTTGCATGCAATGCTCAGGGGTGATTTTGGCCCATTCTTCCACACAGTCTTCAAATCCATGGGAATCTATGAACTCTGATCTTTAGTTGTTTTAATAGATTTTCTATTGGATTCAAGTCAGGTGACTAATTGGGCCAATTCTCGTAGTTTTATTTTCTCTCTTTGAAAACAATTGAGTTTCCTTGGCTTTGCGTTTGGGATCATTGTCTTGCTGAAATGTCCACCCTCGTTTCATCTTCATCATCCTGGTAGATGGCAGATTTTTATCAAGAATGTCTTGGTACATTTTTCCACTCATCCTTCCTTTGCCAGTACTGTATGCTGAAAAACAGCCCCACACCATGATATTCCCACCTCCAAACTTCACTGTTGGAATGGTGTTTTGGGGGTGATGTGCAAAGCCATTTGACCTCCAAACATGAGGTGCATTATGGCATCCAAAGAGTTCAATTTTGGTTTCATCTGACCAGACTACTTTTTCCCAGTATTTCACAGGCTTGTCTACATGCTGTGCAGCAAATTCTAAACAAGCTTCATCATGCTTTTTCTTCAACAATTGAGTCTTGCGTAGTGAGCGTGCATACAGGCCATGGAGATTGAGTGTATACGTTATGGTTTTCTTTGAAACAATTGTACCTGCTAATTTCAGGTTTTTCTGAAGCTCTCCACAAGTGGTCCTAGGCTCATGGACAACTCTTCAGATAATTCTTTTCATTCCTGTCAGAAATCTTGCGAGGAGAACCTGGTTGTGGCTTGTTTAGAGTGAAATTATGTTCTTTCCACTTCCAGATTATGGCCTCAGCAGTGCTCACTGGAACATTCAGAAGTTTGGAGATGCTTCTGTAACCAATGTCATCAGTATGTTTTGCAACAATAAGATTGCAAAGGTCTTGAGAGAGCTCTTTACTTTTACCCATCATGAGATATATCTTGTGTGACACCTTTTTATAGGCAATCAGTTGAGACTGAACCGACTGATATTAAATTTGCACTGACAAGGGCAGGATTGCTTTCTAATTACTGTTAGATTTCAGCTGGTGTCTTGGCTTTCCATGTCTTTTTGCACCTCCCTTTCTTCAGGTGTTCAATACTTTTTCCCTGTGTCATTCCATTTTATTACATATAACTTAATTTCTGAACTTATTTATTTTGGTTTCTTTGTATGTATAGATTGCATGGATTGTTACCGACATGTGGTGAATATTTAATATCAATAGCACCTTTACAAATACTGTATATTTACCTGGAAAAATAGTGACGTGCCCAAAATAATATAAACACACACACACACACACACTTATGACGCGTACTGCCTGCTTATGCAGAAACAGATATGTAAGCGCTTTTTCCGCATGTTCGTAACCCCCTGGTACATTCCAAGTTTTGTCTAAAGTGTATTGTTATATTTGAAAAAAAAAATTAATAAGCTTAAAAGTTTCAGCAGCTAATGCTCTTTCATGTAGAAGTGATTTGAGTGGCTATTCAGTGGTGTCTCCATAAAGGAGGACCTCTCATGGCTCATGCTATCACAAGGAATGTTGTTCATCCCTTGTGATGGAAATAAAGTTGATCCAAAAAACTAAGTAAATAAATAAATGGGTCAGTGTAAAAAAAAAAAAAAAAAAAAAAAAAAAGTTAAAAAAAAAAAAAATGTTTTAAAGTGCCGCCCACCCATGCTCACTCGCAAATGTAAATACCTCCACAAATCCTGCACACTGTAAATTGTACTCACACCACAAATGTGAGGTATCACCACAAACACCAGAGCAGGAGCAAGAATTCTAGCATCAGACCACCTGTGTAATGCTAAACTGGTAACCTGTAAAGGCTATTGTAGTTTTGCACCGTTTCTTGGGTGTACGCAATTTTAAAAGCGTGACAAGTTCGGTATCTATTTACTCAGCGTAACAATCTTTAACATTTTACCACAAATTGGGTATTATATTGTGTTGTGGTCACTAAATTGTAATTTTTCATAAACAATTTTTAAAAAGCATTTGAAAAACCGTTGTGCAAATGCAAGAGTACTGACATCACAATTCATCAAAAAGTGACATCAAAAATTGCAACTCCCAACTTTTTAGGGCCTCTGCTATAAATAAAAAAAATTGATATACATTATAATGCCAAAAGTATTGGGACACTCCTCCAAATCAATGGATTTAGGTGTTCCAATCACCTCCATAGCCACAGGTGTATAAAATCAATTACCTAGGCATGCAGACTGCTTCTACAAACATTTGTGAAAGAATGGGTCACTCTCAGGAGCTCAGTGAATTCAAGCATGGTATCGGGATATGTTGCCACCTTTGCAATAAGTCCATCTGTGACATTTCCTTGCTATTAAATATTCCATGGCCAACGTTTAGTGGTATTATAACAAAGTGGAAGCAACTGGGAACAAAAGCAACTCAGCCACAAAGTGGTAGGCCACATACAAATTAGTGAAATGAATAATGAAGCGCACAGTGTGCAGAAGTCGCCGACTGTCTGCAAAGTCAATAGCTAAAGACCTACAAACTTCAGGTGGCCTTTGGATTAGCACAACAGTGCGTAGAGAGCTTCATGGAATGGGTTTCCATGGCCGAACAGCTGCATCCAAGCCTTACATCACCAAATGCAATGCAAAGCATCAGATGCAGTGGTGTAAAGCATGCTGCCACTGGACTCTAGAGCAGTTGAGATGTGTTCTCTGGAGTGATGAATCACACTTCACTGTTTGGCAATCCGATGGACATGTCTGGGTTTGGTGGTAGCCAAGAGAACGGTGCTTGCCTAACTGCATGGTGCTAAGTGTAAAGTTTGGTGGAGGGGGGATTATGGTGTGGGGCTGTCAAGGGTTTCAAGGGTTGGGCTTGGCCCCTTAGTTCCAGTGAAGGGAACTCTTAAGGTATCAGCATACTAAAACATTTTGGACAATTTCATGCTCCCAACTTTGTGGGGACAGTTTGGGGATGGCTCCTTCCTGTTCCAACATGACTGCACACCAGTGCACAAAGCAAGATCCATAAAGACATGGATGAGCGAGTTTTGGGTGAAGGAACATGAGTGGTCTGCACAGAGTCCTGACCTCAACCAGATAGAACACCTTTGGGATGAATTAGAATGGAGACTGCGAGCCAGGCCTTCTCATCCGACATCAGTGCCTGATCTCACAAATGCGCTTCTGGAAGAATGGTCAAACATTCCCATAGACACACTTCTAAACCTTGTGGACAGCCTTCCCAATAGAGTTGAAGCTGTTAAAGCTGCAAGGATGGACCAACTCAATATTGAACTCTACAGACTAAAACTGGGATGCCATTAAAGTTCTTGTGCGTGTAAAGGCAGGTGTCCCAATACTTTTGGCAACATAGTGTATATGTACTCTGTACTATCAGCAGATGGATTGGGGACAGTAGAAGATGAGGATCAGAGAAAAAAGGATCAAACAAGCTATGAGCAGCTTTTGTGAAGTCTGTAATAATTCCACTACCGTCACAATAGTGCCATGTAAACAAACTCACTGGGAGTCCTTTACCCCCCCCCCCTCCCCGCCTTCCATGCCACAAAGCCCCCTCACTTGATTCCTTAGATTTTCTGCCTCTAATGGGATCAATATCTTAGCAAGTGGACCTGAGCATCAGTTTCCATCAGTTCTGCACGTATGGTGTGAATGAGGCCTAAGGCTGGCTATGCTGTAGGTGGAAACATGGGGGAGAGGAAGTTTTGATGTCAGGTTTCAAAAAATAAAACAAAGACAGGCTGCAATGAAAAAAAAAAAAGAAACCAAAAATAAAAAAATAGAACAAATATATGAGCTGTTACAATGTTTTCTATTTCAGGAGGAGGGTTTAATAACACTTTATTTCATGAGCATACAACACTGTATACAATGCACAGACATTCAGACACCTGATGAGAGGCAGGCATACAGCAGGTAGATAAACTTCTGCATTCTTCTGTATTTTGGTTCTGTTCTGAGCAAATACTGCCTGTAACAAAATGTCAATATTTTTTGAAAAGTGTGAGGCAGAGAAAGTTAATGGCTGACATATTGGCATCCCCTGTTACTCCATTATTCAAGAACAAACAATATTATACCTCTGGCAGAGGAAGAAGAATGCATTCTAGTTAGAATATTAGATTCTCCTTTAAATAGACAGCTTTAAATCAATCCGAATAGGATTTATGCTAGCCTCACACCTCGGGTTACTTTGAAATAATTTCATTAGTGCAATTGTAGAAAGCAAATGTCAAACAGCAATCCAGGAAGCTGCTTAACGCCTGTGAGGTAAAGCAGGGAACCATTTCACTCAAGAGAAAATGCAATTTACAAATAGAATTTACCAACTGGAAGGTAACAATGTCAATGCTAGGCAGCAGATATATTTAAATATATACAAATCAGATTTCATTGGAATCTTTATGTTTTTCTTAGGTTTCCCACTATAACGATCTTATAGTAATAAGGAAGTAGTAAAACAAAACCTGCTGATAAATCATACTTATACATCATGTTTAGGTTTGGATCTTGACAATGTTCTGATTTTTTAATGCAAATTAAAAGAAACATCCAAACCCTCAGAATGTCAAAGATTTTTAGCTACTGTATGTATGGAAAACTGAAAATACCTCAACTTTTGGGGACTGGAATAATTTTACTATCTGAAGTATTAACATTTCAGCATATAAGATTTTATTAATAGCCAAAAGAATTTCCTCAAAGTAAAACTTCAGCCATTGATTATAAAGCAGTGGGCAGACTTGAATAAAAGTTCCCAAAAAAGGAAAACAGACTAATATTCTAGTACAACAGGGAAGAGTTTTTTTTGTCAGTGAGAGAATTTATCCCCACTTCTTGTCCTGGTAACCACAGAGGACACAAGTAAATCCTCCTATAAGGGATACAGCAGTAATCTCTTTTTTTAGTACAGCAGAAAGAGCTTGAGTTTCTGACATGGATTTCTTATTGTTACCTTGATAATAATGAACCTGCTTTGGCTTGTATCAGCAGACACAAGCTAACCACTGGAAGATGTGTTCCTTCAGCCTGTAACACATGCATGCTTGCACAGATTACTCAAGCACAAATGCTTATGTTCAAGGAGCAGGGAAGGAGAAAGTGAACAGACACCTCTGGTGCTAGCTTATCTTACAGAAAAGGGAGAGAACAATAACAATCAATTTTTACATAATAACTTCACTTGTTATCTGAACTTGCTCTTTAAATATGAAGTTTAGCTAAAAAATATGTCTACATTTTTAGTGACCTATTCTACCTGTTAAGAAAGGATGTCGTACTTCACTTAGGCTGCTGGATCTGATGGAAATATTCTGTGCAGGGTGCCCGGTCCTCTACCTGCCACTGAACTGCGAGGGTTGATTGGTTTGGTTTTCTGAGCCAAACTCACTAGAAGAAGGTCCTAACAGGGACCGCAACTTAACAGAAGTCGTCCCAGCCCCCCCCCGTCCCTGCTCATCCATTGATAAAAGACAGTACTGTACATTGCACATAATACGATATCTGAATCGGGAATAGAATTTGCCACATTCAGAGATTGTGTTATGTGCAGTGTACACTATGCACAGGTTTTTTTTCTAATGGATAATAAGGGAGGAGAGGACAGGTCCCCATCGGAAAAGTCTATTGGCGTTTCGCCTGGAGACTCAAAATCTGTAGATAACACCATATGTGACTGAACAGTTTTCCAGATACCCAATAAACCCAAAGCACCACTCCAAGCTTCATCAAGATCACCCGGTGATATTAACCCTGATATTAACCCTGCTAAGTGCTAGCTTCCCAAGGGCCTGTCTTGCCCAATCACAAAACTAAGAACATGAAAAGTGGAAGCACATATCGGAAAGCCACGTCCCTCTAATGCATCTCACCAGCTTATGGGGTTAATTATCAACTTTTGGGTGTGCCACTTTTTCATTTTCACAGTTTTCCAGCTATTGATTCTCTACTAAATGAATCTTATACTTTATACATATAACAAACATTGTTAAAATTTGAAGCTGAACTTGTTGAATTCTGCCACTTTATATGTGCAGGCATAATAGGGGTTATGTCCAACAATCTGCATGCTACCTCCTGGACTTCTCTTATTTACAACTGACAGTTTATGGCAGCTCAGGAGTATACACTTCCAGGCTCCTAGAGAGGAGATGCAGCTCTGCCCATCCCTCCCCTCTGCTGTCTATTCACAGAAGGCTTTGCATTCTCTGAATGGGTTTACAGAACACAAAGTGTTCTCTGATTGGGCAGGAGGTGGCACAGCAGTGCGAGTAACAATGCAGCATTAGGAGCTGAGACCACAAGGTCCAGCGTCAGAGCTCTGATAGTATGCGATAGCTTTGTTCCCCAGAGCTTTAAAAAACTGGCCAGTGAACCTTGTTGGACTTAAATCATAGGAAGCCAGCATATACAGTATTACAAAGTGATTTAATTCCCGGACTTCAACTTTAAGTATGGCTAAAAATTATTTTTGGTTTATACAAAATACATATTCATACCCACCCTATTGATGCTCTAAGACCATCAGCTGTTTATTACTATTCACGTAATTGTGATCATTGGTATTGTTCCCATAAATGCTTTCTGTGCCATTGCCAGGATAGAAAGTAAGGGATATCTGTTGCTATCATAACGATGAAAAAAAATGTGCAAACACTAAATTCTGTACATTTGCACAGTAAAAATAGGTTGCTTCTAATAAAGTGTGTCCCATCTCTGTCTGCTGCAGCATTTAACTTTTGCTTTTAATTAGCCCGCAGCCCCCTGACAGAGCCGAAAATCTGGAACTAAGACTTGTAGTTTTGGCTGTAGTACAGGTATCACAGTGGGTCGCTCACTCAGTACCTACTCCATTTACAAAAAGCTGTGCATTATTTTCACAGAATGCAAGGTGTTCTCTGATAGGAGGAAGAGGAAGGCAATCATGAAAGCCCAGGACTGAAGTGAGCTTACCACAGAGACGAACGGGGGACCAGATCTTCTCCAATCATCTCTATGGTATAAGCAACAAGAAGAAATAAGAGTATTTGGTCACTTCCAGTCTCCAGAATGTAAACAAGCCATTTTGGCTTTAACCGCTTGAGCCCCAGTCACTGCATTAAAACGGTTGCAGGGAGGCACGGCTGGGCAAAACCACGTTTTCAAACGTAGTTTTGCAAAACAGGTAGGGGGCGCGCGCTCGCCCTACCTGTCCCGCGGGTGTCAGCAGCGGGTATCAGCCGGTCATTACCGGCCGTTTCCACGCGATTAGCGGTAATCGCATTGTTTACACACAGCCCTGCTCTCTCTCAGTTGCCTGTCAGCTCCTGACAAGCTGAAGAGGGAGAGAAGAGTTTATCTCCCGATCAGCCTGCCCCCATCCAGCACACACCCCCGCCCCCTAGTAAAACACTCCCCTCACACAGTTAACTGTTTCAGTGGAAAAAAAATGTTAACCCCTTCCTCCCCAGTGCCATTAGTACAGTGTCAGTGTTTTTTTTTTTTTTTTCACTGATCACTGTATTGGTGTCACTGGGGATGTCAGTGACCCCAAGTCAGTTTCCCCCCCAGTGTTAAAATGTCCGTCGCAGTCCCACAGTCCTGCCATAAGTCGCTGATCGCCGCCATATGTCACTGATCGCCGCCGTTATTAGTATAAAAAAAAAAATTAAAAATCCCAGTATCTTTCCCGCCATTTGTAAACGCTATAACTTTCATGTAAACCAATTAATTTACACATATTGGGATTTTTTTTAGCAAAGACATGTCGCAGAATGCATTTTGGATGAAATTTGTGACAAAATTTGTTTTTATTTTTTTTACTGGACATGTTTTATAGCAAAAAGTCCAAAATACAGTTTTTTTTTCTCAAAATTGTCAGTCTTTTTTTTTATAGCGCAAAAAATTAAAAACCGCACAGGCGATCAAATACCACCGAAAGAAAGCTCAATTTGTGGGAAAAAAAGGATGTAAATTTAATTTGGGTGCAGTGTTGCATGACCGCGCAATTGTCAGTTAAAGTAACACAGCGCCGTAACACAAACCTCTTCTGTAACCGCTTCCTGACCACCCTACAGCAGAAATACTGCTACAGGGCGGCATGGGTACGCAAAATCACACACACACACACATATATATAACGTGATTCTCACTCCCGTGGTTTTCACACCCCTCCCAGATAGCGTCAGATTGCCCATCAGTACACCTGTCATCACATTTAACCTCTTAATTGCCAGGAGCACGCTCATGTACAATAAACCTCCATTGCTAGTATAGTGTCTGAACAGGTCATTATCTTTGATCAGGTCAGCACTATACCAGCGTTCACATTAGTATAGCGTCCCCAAAAACGCAGCATTAATGGGATCAGCCCCTGCACCTGCCAACACCTGCGTTTAGCCTCTACGCTTACCCCTTCTTCTCCCCCAGATTTAAACACACAAACAAACTGCAGCTAATGGTGGCCATATATGGCTCAGTTTCAAAAGAGATTCCCTATCCACACAATCGAGCTGCAAGGGGGAATCCACCCTGCTTTGTCATAGTACTCGAACAGTGGAAGAGTCAGCTGGACTCCTCCACTATCAGAATACACTGATCAGTGCTAATCAAAGTCAATCATAAGCCAGTTCATGAGCATTAGATCAACTACTCTCAAACAGGATCTACAAGATATGGATCAAAACTCATCCAATCCCTGAAGAACTGAACGAACTTTGCATTTACAGCAACAAGTTTTTTTTCCTTTTGGGATAAAGATTTTACATAGATAAATATAAGCTCATCATCCGAAGAACCCCTGTGAATGATAAATGGTTTGTCTCAAAACTAACTCCAACATCGGCAGGACAGCTTTTGAAAAACAATAGACTTACTGGAAGGATCATTAGGTAAAAATAAAGGAAAAAAAGCCTCAGCAAAAGACAATGAATGCAGACAATCTCAGGATTGGTAAACTGCATAATAAAGGTTTGCTTTTGTGTTTATACAACTTTAACCTCTTGCTAACCGCGTTATAGCCGAAAGACGGCTACAGTGCAGTTGTCCAGTTTTGGGAGGGCGCCCATGGACGTCCTCCCAGAACACACCACCTGTGCGCCCCTGACGTTGTTGGTGATCGCTGTGTCCTATGGACACAGCTGATCACATGGCAAGGTAACAGGCCAATCGCAGTGGCCTGTTACCACGTGATCAGCTGTGTCCAATGACACAGCAGATCACAAAGTAAATACAGTTGCCGGTTAACAGCAGCACTTTCCTCCCAACTCTTGAGGGAGTCTATTCCACATTTTCACAGCTCTTACTGTGAAGAAACCTTTCCGTATTTGGAGATTAAATTTCTTTTCCTCCAGACATAAAGAGTGCCCCCTTGTCCTCTGTGATGACCTCAGGGTGAATAGCTCTACACCAAGTTCACTATATGAACCACTAATGTATTTATACATGTTGATCATATTCCCCCTTAATCTCCTCTTCTCAAGGAGAGAATAAATTCAGTTCCTCTAATCTTTCCTCATAGCTGATCTCCTCCATGCCTCTTATCAGTTTGGTTGCCCTTCTCTGTACTTTCTCCAGTTTCCCAATGTTGTTTTTGTGAATTGGGGACCAAAACTGAACTGCATATTCCAGATGAGGTGTTACTAATGATTTGTACAGGGGTAGTATGATATCTCTCTCTCTGGAGTCTATACCTCTTTAATTACAAGAGAGGATTTTGCTTGGTTTAGAAACCTGCAGCTGAGCATTGCATGCCATTATTAAGCTTGTGATGCTCCAGAACCCCCAGTTCCTTCTCCACCATTGATTCCCCCAGTTGTACTCCCCCTAGTATGTATGATGCATGCATATTCTTAGCCCCCAAATGCATAGCCTTACATTTATCAACATTCAACCTCATTTGCCACATAGTTGCCCAATCAAACAGTGCATTGAGGTCGGCTTGTACGTTGGACACATCCTGTAAGGACGTTATTCCATTGCATAGCTTGGTGTCATCTGCAAAGACTTAATCCCAGACCCTATATTATTTATAAATATAATAAAAAGTAAGGGTCCCAACACTGAACCTTGGGGTACACCACTGACAACCCTAAACCATTCAGAGTATGAATCCTTAACCACTACTCTCTGAATACGAGCTTTTATTCAGTTTTCTATCCATTTACATACTTTGACACATGGCTAATATGTGGCTAATGCTTTTTCAAAATCCAAGGATACCACATGCACCGCCACCCCTCTGTTCAAGGTTTTGCTCACCTCCTCGTAAAAAAGAAATCCGATTTGTTTGACAAATTCTGTCTTTCATGAACCCATGCTGTCTGTTGCTTAAAATATTTACTCATCTATGTGGTCTTTTATTAAGCTCTCCAGTATCTTCAAATCATATAAGTGGTGAAGCGCTCAACTTATAATTCCCTAGTGAAATACACAAATCATACCTCTCAAGTAATACAAATAGTAAAAATAAATATTATATAGAACTAGTGCAATATCTTCATATACATAAAGAATATATATCCCTGGTGATATAGTGAAAACTTATATCTCTTAAACTGTGCAGAAAGTGAAATACAATGATTAAAATAAATGGTGATGCCACACTGTGAAAAATAATAGCAAAGTGTTCAAAATAATGTCACTCCATGCTGCAATAGTGCTCTTCGTGAAAATCTTGACGTGACTCCCCTCAATAGCAGAAATGCCCCCTCACCTTCCACATTCGACCCTTGCGGGTCACAGAGCTTTTTTTATATATATCTCTCTGTTAGATGTCCTCCACTGCCTCCACCGACCATGATCCACCTCCGGGCAGTAAGTACCTCTCCAATTATTCCCCTCATACACCGAACTTTGCCAGGTAAACCTCTCCTCCACTGCCACCTCCGACCAGGATCCTCCTCCAGGCAGTGGCGCAACGCGTCGACGTAGGGGTGACGTACTTCCGGTTCCGGGTTCGGACGCCATCTTGGGACTCCTGTATACACCCATAGCATATGGGAAACTGCTTGTCAAATCGTGAGGACATGTGAGTTTAATGTTCCACTGCATTGGATTAGTGTAATAAAACGGTGTTGCACTATGGAGGTCTGTTTTGTCGTTTTATATGAATCGTTCTGAGCCTGAGTCCATTGTGTGAGGGGTATTGGATATTATTTACTGCCTGGAGGAGGATCCTGGTCGGAGGTGGCAGTGGAGGAGAGGTTTACCTGGCAAAGTTCGGTGTATGAGGGGAATAATTGGAGAGGTACTTACTGCCCGGAGGTGGATCATGGTCGGTGGAGGCAGTGGAGGACATCTAACAGAGAGATATATATAAAAAAAGCTCTGTGACCCGCAAGGGTCGAATGTGGAAGGTGAGGGGGCATTTCTGCTATTGAGGGGAGTCACGTCAAGATTTTCACGAAGAGCACTGATTTCACACATCTTGCGGTATAAAGAACAGGTGATAGCAGCTTACTCACTAGGTTCTGTGGAGCGCAGGGGGATTTTTGTATTTTATTTCTCCAGTATCTTCCCAACTATAGAAGTTAAACTAAAAGGTCTATAATTACTTGGTAAAGATTATGACCCCTTTTTAAATATTGGCACCTCATTGGCCGTACGCCAATCCAGTGGTACTATGCCAGTCATTAACCACTTGAGCCCCAGAGGATTTACCCCCCTTAATGACCAGGCCTTTTTTTGCTGTTTGGCGCTGCACTAATTCAAATGATAATTGCGCGGTCATGCAATGCTATACCCAAACAAAATTTACGTCCTTTTTTTCACACAAATAGAGCTTTCTTTTGGTGGTATTTGATCACCTGTGCGCTTTTTATTTTTTGCGCTATAAACAAAAAAACTACAAAAATTTTGAAAAAAAACAATATTTTCTACTTTCAGCTATAAAAAATATATCGTAAACTCAAAGTTAGTCATAAATTTAAGCCAAAATGTATTCTGCTCCATGTTTTTGGTAAAAAAAATCCCAATAAGTGTATATTGATTGCTTTGTGTGAAAGTTATAGCGTCTACAAACTATGGTATAGATACTGTAATTTATGCCTTTTTTTGCTATACAGCGCTGCACTAACTCAAATGATAATTGCGCGGTCATGCAATGCTGCACCCAAACGAAAATTACGTCCTTTTTTTCACACAAATAGAGCTTTCTTTTGGTGGTATTTGTTCACCTGTGCGCTTTTTATTTTTTGCGCTATAAACAAAAAAACCACAAAAATTTTGAAAAAAAACAATATTTTCTACTTTCAGCTATAAAAAATATATCGTAAACTCAAAGTTAGTCATAAATTTAAGCCAAAATGTATTCTGCTACATGTTTTTGGTAAAAAAAATCCCAATAAGTGTATATTGATTGCTTTGTGTGAACGTTATAGCGTCTACAAACTATGGTATAGATACTGTAATTTATGCCTTTTTTTGCTATACAGCGCTGCACTAACTCAAATGATAATTGCGCGGTCATGCAATGCTGCACCCAAACGAAAATTACGTCCTTTTTTTCACACAAATAGAGCTTTCTTTTGGTGGTATTTGATCACCTGTGCGCTTTTTATTTTTTGCGCTATAAACAAAAAAACCACAAATACAATATTTTCTACTTTCAGCTATAAAAAATATATCGTAAACTCAAAGTTAGTCATAAATTTAAGCCAAAATGTATTCTGCTACATGTTTTTGGTAAAAAAAATCCCGTGCATTAGTGGGCAAACTGGCGCTATCTAGGAGGGGCGCTAACACTATCGGAAGTCACCAGTGACACTAATACAGTGATCAGTAAAAATCTGTTCACTGTAATCAATGACACTGGTGACAGGGCAGTGAAGGGGTTAACTGGGGGGGGTGATCAAGGGGTTAAACGGGATTACTGGTGTACTGGCGGGCAATCTGGCGCTATCTGGGAGGGGCGCTAACTCTATCGGAAGTCGCCAGCGACACTGATACAGTGATCAGTAAAAATCGGTTCACTGATCAGTGACACTGGTGACAGGGCAGTGAATGGGTTAACTGGGGGGGGGGGGGAGATTAAGGGGAGATTAAGGGGTTAAATGGGATTACTGGTGTACTAGCGGGCAATCTGGCGCTATCTGGGAGGGGCGCTAACACTATCGGAAGTCACCAGCGACACTGATACAGTGATCAGTAAAAATTGGTTCACTGATCAGTGACACTGGTGACAGGGCAGTGAAGGGGTTAACTGGGGGGGGTGATCAAGGGGTTAAACGGGATTACTGGCGTACTGGCGGGCAAACTGGCCCTATCTGGGAGGGGCGCTAACACTATCGGAAGTCGCCAGCGACACTGATACAGTGATCAGTAAAAATTGGTTCACTGATCAGTGACACTGGTGACAGGGCAGTGAAGGGGTTAACGGGGGGGGGGGCGATCAAGGGGTTAAACGGGATTACTGGTGTACTGGCGGGCAAACTGGCGCTATCTGGGAGGGGCGCTAACTCTATCGGAAGTCGCCAGCGACACTGATACAGTGATCAGTAAAAATTGGTTCACTGATCAGTGACACTGGGTGACAGGGCAGTGAAGGGGTTAACTGGAGGGGGGGGGGCGATCAAGGGGTTAAACGGGATTACTGGTGTACTGGCGGGCAATCTGGCGCTATCTGGGAGGGGCGCTAACTCTATCGGAAGTCGCCAGCGACACTGATCAGTAAAAATCGCTTCACTGATCAGTAACACTGGTGACAGGGCAGTGAAGGGTTAACTGGAGGGGGGGGGGCGATCAGGGGGTTAAATGTGTCCTAGAGTGTTCTAACTGTAGTGTAGTGCTTGTGTACTCACTTTTTGGATGTCTTCTTCTCTGTCTGGAACGGAATGTGTCCAGGCAGAGAAGAATGACATTATATCCTGCCCTGTGTATGTCAACACAGGACAGGATAGGACAGGGACCGATCATGTGATTTCAGCCAGAAATCACTGGCTGAAATCTAATGATTGATCCCTCCTGGATCAAATAGTGTCACCCGCGGGTCGGCGGGAGCGCGCGCGCGCGCCCCCTGCCGGCGAAAGTGTCGGGAGCGCGGAACCCGTTTTTAAACGTGGTTTTGCGCTCCACTGCCGCCCTGCACACGTATATACACAGTGGCAGGGCGGCAAGCGGTTAAAGAGTCCCTAAAAATGAGAAACAATGGCTTTGAAATGACAGAACTCAATTCTTTAAGGACCTGTGGGTGTATGCCATCCGGTCCAGGTGCTTTATTCACCTTTATTCTGCCTAAATATTTTTGGATCATATCAATTGTGAGCCAATGTCGATCATCTGGAGCTGTGTCAATACCATGCCCATTATGGACTTTGTAAACACAGAGCTGAAGAAGGTATTTAATAAATTTGCCTTCTCTTTGTCCCCAGTCACCCACTCTGGATAATTTTTGTAAAGGGCCTACATGCTCGGACCGGACCTTTTTGCTATTAATATATTTGAATCATTTTTGGGGTTTGCCTTGCTATCTTTTTGCAGTCTGTCGTTCGTTTTCATTTTCAATTCTGTTGTTTCATTTTTACGGCCTTTATTTCCTGTTTGCACATGCTGTTATATTCTTTGTAATGTTTAAATAATGATAGCGTTCCTTCATTTTTAGATTTAATAAAAGCTTTTTTTTTATTATCTATAGCTTTTTTAACTTTGGTCGTAGGCCTCATAGTTTTGATTTTTAGCCTTTTAAACTTGTTGCCCATGGGAATATATTTTGCAGTGTGTTCACATACAGTCTTTTTGAAGTTCTCCCATTTCTGTGTTGTGTTCATTGATGCCAATATTCCCTCCCAGTCGAAGTCTTGGAGAGCAGCTCTCAGCCGTGGAACTCTCTTAAAGTTGAGCGTTTTTATTTTTCCCATATGTGCTTGATGTTTACAGCTAACAATAAATGAAATCATGTAATGGTCCCTGCTACCCAGATGTTCTTTTATATGGACATTTGCAATAGGCTCTGCATGGTTTGAGATTACCAGGTCCAGCAGAGCATCATTCCTAGTTGGGGCCTCTATGAACTGTATAATAAACTTGTCCTGTAGTAGGTTTAGAAATTTAGGCTGCATATCAGTGCATCATCAGTGCCTCCTCATCAATGCCCATCAGTGCTACCTATTAGTACCGCATCATCAACGCACATCAGCAAAGGAGAAAAATTACATGTTTGCTAAATTTTATAATAGAAACAAAGGAAAACTTTTTTTTTGTTTATAGTGCAAAAAATAAAAACCCCAGTTGTGATTAAAAACCATCAAAAGAAATCTGTATGTGTGTTGAAAAAAAAAATCATACAAATTTCATATGGGTACAGTGTTACATGACTGCGCTATTGTCATTCAAAGTGCGACAGCACTGAAAGCTGAAAATTGTCCTGGGCAGGAAGGGGGTAAATGTGCCCAGTAGACAAGTGGTTACACAAAGACAAAGTTGCAACAGAAACATTTCCATAATATTTAGAGTAATCAGTAAATTAACAGATATAACTGTTTTACTGTATAACTGCTACACAATTTCAGAATGCACAGTGAAACAAATTGTCATTGATGGAAGAACATTTTTCGGCAATCTAAATACTGCAAGGTTAAGACATAGCTTGATGCCTACAATACTGACAGACAATAAGGGGGCATTCACAACTGTGGCTATACTGCCGCCCTTCTAAAAGATGTGCTGTGGTGGTTCATTTTTCAGCGGATGTTTGACAGGCAGTAAGGAGGTGATATGTTGCTTCCTCCCCACTTGCTTTAACCCTAAAAATGCTGACCCATAGCTGCGTTCCCCCGATCGCCGAGCTAAACTAGGGCTGCATGCCCTAGTTTAGCTTGGCGAACCGGGGGGGGGGAGGGGGGAAATGCAGCTCAATCACCTGCTTTCACCTCCCTCTGGCAGCCAATGTAAACACAGCAATTTTCATTCATTGCTATAACCCACATGCAATGAAGGTTAGCGGATCTCATCAGCAAGAAATGTTATCCCTGTGTCACTTGACATGCTGCAGTGCTGACCTAAAAATCCCTATGCATTGCTGCTTGCATGTAGGTGAACATTAGCACAAGCTGTTTTTGCTGTTGAATAAAGCAGTAAGAAACCTAAAAACAAAAATGTATTATATATTAGGTTACCAGTTCTTAGATTTGGTGGGTGCATTCTTTACAGGCTCTTTTATTTTCATCAGTCTGTTTGGCCAGTAAAGCTGTTATTTTTCAGTTTCCATTAACAGACCAAACAGTTTAGCAAGAGTGGCAGTTAGAGTGTTGAGGCAAACCATATAACACCGACAGGGGTGCTTACAATAGTCAGATTCAATTCATTTATGTAAAACCTTCATCCCAAAAAGGGAAAAAATACAACCTGTTGTGTAACTGCTTAACAGCTTGCTGACCGCCCTATAGCAGAAATACTGCTACAAGGCGACACAGGTGTGCAAAATCACGTATATATACACGCGACTCGAGCTCCCACCGACCCAAGAGTGCCATGATTTAATTCCCGTGTTTACAGTTACCCAGGTACAGGAAATGACGACATTTTCTCTCTCTGGGAACATAATGTCCCAGAGAGAAGAGTCAACACACAGTAAAAGCAGCACACTTTTACAACTTAAAACACTTTAGGACACATTTAACCCCTTGATCCCATCAGCATTATACCAGTGTTCACATTAGTAGTGTCCCCAAAAACACAGCGTTAGTGGGATCAGCCCCGGCACCTTCGTTTAGCCCCTACGCTTACCCCTCCCCCTTTCTCCCCCAGCAAGTGCAGTGTCAGTAGGTCACTGTCACTTGATACATGGCACATAAAATCGCAGTGTTTGCAGAATCAGGCCTGACCTCTGTTAGCACTTGCTGGTAAAATTTTTTGTGGTGGTGCAAGCAGTCCTTGACAGCCAGGTGCTCTTTTTCCCATGAGTTGCACTAGGTACCTATAAAAGTAGTGGTAAAAAAGGTCAAAGGAAAGGTATACTAGTGAAGAGGCCTACAGGATTCTGAGCATGTCAGGTGAAAGCAAAGGGGAAGACTCCCTGACAAAATCAGCCTCAGAATATGAACCTGAAGAAAGCAGCGGCACCCTTGCAGACAGCTCAGACGATGGAGAAGAGGTCCCTGTTAAGATCAGGCAAACCCAACCCCATTCCCAGGTTGCTGAGATGTTTCAATCGCATGATGACTCTCATATGCAGCAGAGTGCCAGTACAAGTGCCGCTCTACCTTTTGGTGAACTGGCGAGCACTAGAGGCCTAGTACATCCTGGTCTTCACATACAAGCACTGCAGTATCACTTGGTGACGAGGCGAGTCCCATAAGTTCAGTACAAGCTGGTGCGTAGTGTCCCGCAGTCACCAAGAATTCACACACAGGACCGTAGAGCCCATAGTATCCTTCCGGATGTGCTTGCAAGTTCTGCAGCACCCGTACTTTCCCCCATTCACTGCCCAACCCAGAATTCAGGTGGAAACAGCTAATTTAAATACGCCCCTTGATTTTTTTGTTAGCCGTTTTTCACAGAAGGTCTGCATGCATTGATTGTGGATCAAAGCAATTTATATGCACAACAGTTTATCGCCGCCAACCCAAATTCAAACATTGCCAGACCATTCGCATGGAAACCCATTACGGTTTCCGAATTTAATGTTTTTTTGGACCTAACCCTCAACATGGGCATTACTAAAAAAAATTAATTGAGGTTGTATTGGTCCACAGACCCGATTCATCATATGCCCATGTTCTCTGCTGCCATGGCCAGATATAGATATGAGAGTATAATGCATTTTATGCACTTCAACGACAACACACTCAGTGATCCTCAGGGTGACCCTGAATTTGACCGGCTCCACAAAATTCAGCCTCTTGTAAATCACCTTAACCAAAAATTTGCAGATGTCTATATTCCCCAGCAAAAAATCTGCGTTGATGAGTCCCTCATTAATTTTCTGGCTGCCTTGCATTCAATTTCTCCCCAGCAAGCGTGCCAGATACGGGGTCAAGACATATAAGACCTGTGAGAGGGCAACAGGCTATACATATAAGTTTCAGATTTACGAGGGAAAAGATAGTCAGGTAAAACCCCCCCGGATGCCAAGACTACATGGGGAGCAGTGGCAAGATAGTTTGGGACTTGGTGTCATCCTTTTTCCATATGGGGTAACACTAATACATGGACAATTTTTATTCAAGTGTGCCACTATTTAGACATTTGTACAATCTTGGAATTGACGCATGTGGCACCGTGCAACCTAATCGCCAGGGGGTTCCCCCAACGGCTTGTAAATACCCATCTTAGAAAGGGGAAAAGCCTGCTTGATAAATGAGGAATTACTTGCAGTGAAGTGGAAGGACAAACGGAATGTTTTCGTCTTGTCTTCCATTCATGCAGACAGGACCATCCAAATTGCCACAGCAGCTGGTGTTGTTGAGAAGCCCCTCTGTGTCCATAACAATAACCTTAACATGGGAGGGGTGGACTTCAACAACCTAATGATGAAGCCATACTTAGTTTCCTGAAAAGCCAGACGCTGGTACAAAAAAGTGTGTTTATTTCAACTGGTTCTATACAAAGCTTTTGTGCTTTACAAAGCAACTGGAAGCATTGGATCCTTCCTAAAATTCTAGGAAAAGATCATCACGGCCCTTTTGTATCCAGAAGGTGCTGTGGCCCAAACCCCTAACACAGATGCAGTTAGCCAGCTGCTACCATTCCTGGTACCCAAACCCAAAATACACCCCAAAAAAGATGTGTCGGTAGCAGACATTGAATTAGGTGTGACACCCGCTTTTTTTGCTCCTCCTGTTCTGGACAACCCTGGCCTGCCTCAAGGACTGCTTCCATCGCTACCGCACACTAGTGGAGTCTTAATGTAGGGTACAGCACGGCACAGTTCAGGGCACATATTTACACAGGGTCTCGAAAGGTGTTAGATGGTAGATGTCCGGAAACTGGAGATCGCATTTGGATAGACCATACAATCGGTTTTAAAGTAATAAAAAAAATTGTAAACAAAAACCAAAAATAGTTATAGTTTTTTTTTGTTGTCGCTACTGTTCTACTGTTACACTTCTACTGTTTTATTGCTACTGTTTTATTCTTAACCATTGCTGTTTTCTTTGCAGGAATATCATTCAGCTGCAGCACTGAACTGTTTATTCTGACAGCAACAGGACCTTGCTCTCAGAATATGCATAAGTCAGTGTGGGCAGCGCTGTTGGATGAGATTTTTCATCCGCAGTTAAAAAAAAGAGCATATATGCCGAAGCATGGGGGCTTGGGGTGGCCAGTGGGTTGATGGCCCCTATGGTTCGGCATATAGATTTTATAAAAATGTTTGGCACATTTCATGTGTGCCCACCATTAGAAGTGGGTGGATGCAGGGCAGTATATTCTAATGGTGGGCATACCACACACCTTTTCTGGCAGAGATTACCCACAGGCTGCATAAAGGAAAAAAAACAAAAAAAAAAAAACATAGAATATACACCCAACAAGGACCAGCGATATACTGGTACATCACTGGACTTTGAGTGGTTATACCAGGATGATGCCTGCAGCTGCAAAATACTCACCATGCCTCTTTTTAAATTCCTTGGGGTGTCTACTTTCCAAAAAGAGCTCATTTGGGGGGGGGGGTGCTATACTGGCATTTCAGGGCCTCTGAAACTGTGATAGGTAGTGAGGAAGTTACGCACATTCATGCTTTCAAAGTGGCCATTGGATTTCAGGCTCCTGTATGTGGCTAGGCTCCCAAAAAGTCTCACAAATGTGGTATCCCCATATTTGGTAGAAGTAGCAGAATGTATTTTGGGGTGTTATTCCACATATACCCATGGCTTGTGTGAGCAATATATCATTTAAGTAACAACTTTGTGTAAAAAAAAAATATATATATGTTTTTGTCTTTTTCCAAAAACTTGTAGAAAAAAAAAAATCTTCCATGGACTTAATATGCCTCACAGAAGATAGCTTAGCATGTCTACTTTCCGAAAAGGGGTCATTTGGAGGTGTTTGCACTATCCTGGTATTTTAGCACCTCAAGAAATGTGATGGACAGTCAGAAAAGTAAAAGCTGTATAAATTCCATTATCTATACCATAGTTTGTAAATGCTATAACTTTCACACAAAGCAATCAATATACGGTACACATATTGGGAATTTTTTTTTACCAAAAACATGTAGCAGAATACATTTTGGCCTAAATGTATAATGAAATTTTAGCTTTTTTTTATATTTTTATGACAGAAATTAGAACGGATCGGGGTTTTTTTTTCCAAATTTTCGGTCTTTTTTTGTTTATAGTACGAAGAATAAAAAGCGCACTGGTAATCAAATACCACAGAAAGCACTATTTGTGCAAAAAAAAGGATGTAAATTTAATTTGGGTACACCATTGCATGACAGCGCAATTACCAGTTGAAACAGTGCAGCGCTGAATAGCAAAGAAAGGCCTGGTCAGAAGGGGGGTAAATCCTCATGAGGGCAAGTGGTTAAAGAGCTTTAGCTGAAATTTTATTTTAATTTGTTAATCAAGTTCATCTAAATCTGCTAGTGCACCTAACACTACCCTCTTCCCAGACTTACAATGCTGCTATGCAAAGGTGTATGTTGCTTATCCATCCAGTGGAGCTTCCCTAGGACAGGAAATGTGTTACTGGCTGAATCACCAGGTGAAAATAAAGGGGGAAAAAAAGAAAAACCAAAGCAGCCACCATATATTAAGGATTGGTAAATTGCAATATATTACATATGTGTTTTAGCTTAATATTGCTTTAAGGTGTAGGTTTATTAAAGTGTGATGTTTCCTGCCTTTACCCATCAAGGCCCTTCACTGCATACAAAGTTCTAAAAAGAGGGCTGTTTTAATAGCATCTGCACTTCTCTGACAGAGAAGAAAAGTGAATTTAAAAAAAAATGCCCATGATGTGTAGTGTAGGTGAGATTTGAACTCATGAATTCACTAAATCTGGGGGTCAAATACTCCAGAATGAAAAGTAAAATGCAGAAGTTGACAAAATATCAGTTAAAAGAGAAGTGTGGGTTTACAAAAAACAAGACGTGACGTCAGCTGACAGTGGCCTTTAGCACGCTGTCTGCTGAATCTGGGACTAAGAACTAAGTGCATACCTGAGATTCTCAGGAGAAAAAAAGGTCAAAAAAGCTTTTATGAGAGTGGCTAGTAATACATTATTGTGCTTTTATATTATAGTCACTATCACAGCTTTTCCAAGCTTCATAACCAAATGTACAAATACTGTTTAGTAAAAAAAAAAAACCCAAAATAACCAATGTGGGACTATAAATAAATGAAAAACCCTTTAGAGCTTTAAAACAAAGACAATACTAAACAATAAAGTATATGTTGACACCATTCAAAAAGAAAAATAAAAGAAAATATTTATCAAAACATTGATTTTTTTATTCAAACCCTATTTTCAGACGAGAATATTCATATGTAAACTCTTGTATGGACGAATGCCATTCAAAACTTTCACTTACTTTTAACATTCAATATTAAAATGAATGTAATTTCTGAACGAAAAGCACATACAGTATTTGAAAATGAATTTGATCCAGAAAGGTTTTCTATCCTGCTCCTTCGAATTTTCCCATCATTGTAGTAGAAAACCACACTAATGAAAATCGAATGGACATTCTTAAAACGAAAATTTTCTGACGAAAATCTATACACGTATGGCCAGCATTACTTGTTAAGTCAAACAACTAGAAAAGAATAAGCTGGGTCACAGTGAAGGTGTCATGCACCATGGTTGCCAAAATAAGGTACAAACAGCAGTACATAGCCTATGTGACGTCTAGACTTTATCCGGTATTTTTACAAGCGGAACCAATAAAAATAAAACTCCCTCATAGAAAAATGGATTGAAAAGTGGATTTGTTGCCCATATTATACAAATCTCATTTTACTTCAAGTGAATAACTGAACAAGAATTTTAATTGTTGCTTTAGCCAACAGCCTCACGCCACACCAATTAATTTTTGTTTTTTTTTAAATCTGCACTATCAATTTCTAGCTAGCACACTAAGGAAAAAAAAAATCTTCCTTATCTACTCAGGAAGCTGAGGTGCTAGCAGGGTAACAATCCATCTTTCTGAATACTTTTACCAACAAGGAAAAACCCAAGTTTAGTAGTACTCTTAAACTGAAGGTATTAGGCAAGATAATATCAAAGCCAGCATCCCAATGCCTAGAAGGCAATATAATACTTTAAATGACCAGGGGAAGACATGTCACCATAAGTCTCCATACAAATCCCAGGTCTTGGGAGCAATGAGATGTGTTGGCTACTGGGCTCTGAGGTTTGTCTACAATAAGGGGTATTTTTATGGTTTCCTAACATTGCATAGAGGTGCACTGTGATATCTAGACCCAAACAAAGGTAAATGCAGGATGCTCAATAATAGTTTACTCAGTACAAGTAATCCCAAGTTACTCGGTATTGAAGAATACATTGTTTACAAGCTGAATGGTACAGTGGCATCATAACCTAGATGAAGGCAGACTGCACTCAGTGACAGGCTATAGATAGCAGATACATTTACTTGCATACTGATAAGGCAGTGTGCCCTTATTTTTCAATTTGATGTTGTGCAGAAACTAAAGCTTTTATTCACTTCCGACACTTGTAGGAGTGTCTAAGGCTGTGTGCGTTAAAGTGCTGACATCAAGCAAGGTTATCTCTCAACCTGTAAAGACTAACAAAGCTGATGGAGCAAGGCTTCTCCAGCCGCAGGCACAGACAAATTGTACATTTATCGGCTATGTGCATGGAGTGGTATCAGGGGCTTTTTAAATGAATGAAGTCTATCTGATGATACTGTATACAGCTCCTGGGTGGAGGGCACAGAGCATCAGGTGCACCCAGACCTTACAATAGTAATAAAAAAAAGTAAAACTAACACGACGTTCTGTTTGTAGAGTACACAGCCTACAGACACTGTGCACTGCACTCAGTACTGGACTAATGTGGAAATATTACTCACAATGACATTCACTGTTCTGTGTTCTTATAAAATATAATATGTAGCAATATAAACGGAGTCATAGCAAAAGTCTGCTTGCATGCCATACAGCAATACACATGTTTGTGGTATACACAGTCTACACAGGCTGTGCGGGTGTACTCAATATTTGCGATGTACAGGTACCTGTAGATTAGAGAGTGCAGATGTATACTGATCATTAGCTGTGCAGTTACTGTATATACAGGTTATGGTGTGTATAGCATGTACAGTATATACAGACTATGGGGTGTATATTATGGGCTGTACAAGTATTACAGAGGTTATGGGGTGTATACAGAGTATAAAATGTACAGTATATACAGACTAAGGGTTAATGAACAATGAAAAAAAAAACAGGTGTTACACTCCCTAAATGGTATCTAAATAAACTAAATACAACCCATAAATATATACATTAATCCAATAATCTTATGCATATAGACATAAATAACATGTGATACTTAGATCAATAAACATACGTTTGTAAACAAAAAACATCACATGATGACATAAATAAGTGAAAACTAAACATGCGTCCCCAAAACGGGAAAAAAAAAAAAACGTGACTTGGGTAACAAGTGAAGTGATAGATGAATGACATAAATTGTTCCTCAATAGAAAGTGCCCTGTAAAAATAGCTCACAACAAAGAATGCACTAAAGTGATAAGGTCAGGATAAAACCTGATAACAAAAAACTAATTAAAACCACATGACCTTCTAACACAACAATGTGGTAAATCAAAGTGATGAATGACAACCAATTGTTGTCTAGCTGGTGGGATACACTCCCTAATAGGGATAAATAAGTGTGAACACAAACACATAAAAAAAAAAACAGTGTTACAACACCATGACAGATAGTGAAAGAAAAGCTTTTCAAAGAAAACCGCGTATTGCGCGGAGGCGCCATCTTTGTACACCCAGCAATATACATGAAGCTCTGTAAACTTGATTTAGAACATGCAAATGTGAGTGTGCTACTTGCTGGTTGACTTTTGTGGTATTAAATATACAGTATTACACTATGGGAGTTTCTTCTTGTTTTCAATCCATATACGAGTTGGCCGAGTTTAGCATCCTGTCACTGTGAGAAGCTTGGATAACTGGATGGGTCATTCTCAGTGCTGCATGTAAAGGGGGATACCACCATTACAGCTTTACTTGAATCATTGATGTGGATGGGTCGTATTAATATACCTGGCGATTTGAGGGCTCATTGGACCTTTGGGTCGCTGCAATAAGGTGAGGGGGCAATCCAGCCGTTGGAGGATCCCGATTTTTCACTCATATCACCATCATCACCAGTGGTTCTCAAGCCTCCTAATGCCGCAACCCTTTAATACAGTTCCTCGTGTTGTGGTGACCCCCAACCATAAAATTATTTACCCAGTAATAATTCATGAAGTGTCGTTTTACCTTCAATACTGCTGCTTTCAGCACAGTAGCTGCTTTCTACACAGTAGCTGCTCTTTACACATCAGAAATATGTGTTTTCCAATGGTCTTAGGCGACCCCTGTGAAAGGGTCATTCGACCCCCAAAGGGGTCGCGACCCACAGGTTGAGAACCACTGATCATCACCAAAATATGTGGTTCTCTCGTTTGAAGAGTGCACAAGGGGAGTTTTTCACCATTATATATGAATGATTTAGTGGCACATTTTTCAGCAATATGAATTTTGAAAAGTTTTTCTTTCGCTATCTGTTATGGTGTTGTAAGACTGTTTTTTTATGTGTTTGTGTTCACCCTTATTTATGCCAATTAGGGAGTGTATCCCACCAACTAGACAACAATTGGTTGTCATTTATCACTTTGATTTAACACATTGTTGTGTTAGAAGGTCATGTGGTTTGAATTAGTTTTTTGTTATCAGGTTTTATCCTGACCTTATCACTTTAGTGCATTAACATTTGTTGTGAGTTATTTTTACAGGGCACTTTCTATTGAGGAACAATATATGCCATTCATCTATCACTTCACTTGTGACCCAAGTCACGTTTTTTCCCCGTTTTGGGGACGCATGTTTAGTTTTCACTTATTTCGTTTATTTAGATACCATTTAGGGAGCACAACACCATATTTTTCATTGTTCATTAGCATATTCAGGTTTTAGTCAGGTGATAGCAGCTCCCCACATATATATATATCTGTTTAGTGTATAGTTTGTGTAGTTGGAGTAGCACAGGTGGTTTACCTATTATTACAGACTAAGGGTTGTATACTATGGCGTGTGCAGGTGTATATTGATTACAGATGGTACAGGTATAGAGAGATTATGGGGTGTACAGGTAAGTGCAGACTATGAGGTGTGCAGCTGTATACTGATTATAGACAGTACAGGTATACAAAGATTATGGGGTGTATACGAGCTGTGTGGGAATATAAAGGTTATGGGGTATAGTGATGCATACAGACTATGGGGTGGATATTATAAACAGACTAAGGGTATGCAGTGTATATTATGGGGTAAACAGCATATACAGACTATGAGGTGTATATAGACTATGGAATGTACAATATATGCAGACTATAGGATGCATATTATATACAGATTATGGCAGAGCTCGAAAAAGTTGTTTTACAACTAGAAGCCAGCTAAAAATGTTAGGAGCTTTTTTTTTATGGGTGTGACCAAACTTTACAGTGGGAGGGGCTTAAAAGGAATGGTTAAATGAAACCCAGGCTTTGGGTATGGCTGGGGGGGAGGTAGAGGACCTGTGCTAGAAGGTGGGGCAGAGGAGGGTAAAGAAAGAAGTGCTGGGGGGTAGGGGGCATTTTGGGAGGGGAATACACGTGTGCTGGAGGAGTCAGATACACACGAGGGGACTGGACTTGTGCTGGGAGAAGGGGGTTAGATATCTACTGAGGGGTACTTTGGGAAAGGAGTGGACTTGTGCTGGGGGGTCAAATACATAATGTGGGGTGCTTTGGGAGGAGAAGGGAGATGACTTGTGCTAGAAGGTGGGGGAGATATGAACTTAGGGGGGTACTGCTTTGGGAGGAGATGGCTTGTGCTAGAAGGAGGGGGGGGGCAGATATGTGCTTAGGGGGGTACTTTGGGAGGGGAGTGGACTTGTGCTGGGGGGGGTCAAATACATACTGGGGGGGTGCTTTGGGAGGAGATGACTTGCACTAGAGGGGGGGGGGGGGGAGGCAGATATGTGCTTAGGGGGGTACTTGGGGAGGGGAGTGGACTTGTGCTGGGGGGGTCAGATACACACTGTGGGTTGCATTGGGAGGGGAGTGGACTTGTGCTGGGGTGTAATGAGACACATACTGGGGGAGCTTTGGAAGGGAAGAGGATTTGGGGATTTCAAATCCAATCCCCCCTCCATCACAAGTTTTCTCCCCTCTCAAAGCACCCCTCCCCAGTACATATCTGACTCCCCCAGCACAAATCCGCTCCCCCTCCATATACATGGTATGGGGTGTACAGTAAAAACATTAGCGGTGTGTAGCATATACATGGTAAGGGGTGTGCAGCAGAAACATGGTAAGGGGGTTTGTAGCATATACATGGTGTGGGGTGTACAGCAGACACATATTAGGGGGTGTGTAGCATATACATGGTATGGGGTGTACAGCAGAAACATATTAGGGGGTGTGTAGCATATACATGGTATGGGGTGTACAGCAGAAACATATTAGGGGGTGTGTAGCATATACATGGTATGGGGGTATAAGGAAGAAACATATTAGGGGGTGTGTAGAATGTACATGATATGGGGGTATGTAGCATGTACATGGTATGGGGTGTACAGTAGAAACATATTAGGGGGTGTGTAGCATATACATGGTATGGGGTGTGTAGCATGTACATGGTATGGGGTGTGTAGCATGTACATGGTATGAGGTGTACAGCAGAAACACATTAGGGGGTGTGTAGCATATACATGGTATGGGGTGTGTAGCATGTACATGGTATGGGGTGTACAGTAGAAACATATTGGGGGGGGTTGTAGCATGTACATGGAATGGGGTGTGTAGCATGTACATGGTATGGGGTGTGTAGCATGTACATGGTATGGGGTGTGTAGCATGTACATGGTATGGGGTGTGTAGCATGTACATGGTATGGGGTGTGTAGCATGTACATGGTATGGGGTGTACTGTAGAAACATATTAGGGGGTGTGTAGCATGTACATGGTATGGGGGTGTGTAGCATGTACATGGTATGGTTGGTGTACAGTAGAAACATTAGGGGGGGTGTAGAATGTACATGGTATGGGGGTGTGTAACATGTACATGGTATGGTTGGTGTACAGTAGAAACATTAGGGGGGGTGTAGAATGTACATGGTATGGGGGTGTGTAACATGTACATGGTATGGGGTGTACAGTAGAAACATATTAGGGGGTGTGTAGCATGTACATGGTATGGGGGTATGTAGCATGTACATGGTATGGGGTGTACAGTAGAAACATATTAGGGGGTGTGTAGCATGTACATGGTATGGGGTGTGTAGCATGTACATGGTATGGGGTGTACTGTAGAAACATATTAGGGTGTGTGTAGCATGTACATGGTATGGGGTGTGTAGCATGTACATGGTATGGGGTGTGTAGCATGTACATGGTATGGGGTGTGTAGCATGTACATGGTATGGGGTGTGTAGCATGTACATGGTATGGGGTGTGTAGCATGTACATGGTATGGGGTGTGTAGCATGTACATGGTATGGGGTGTGTAGCATGTACATGGTATGGGGTGTGTAGCATGTACATGGTATGGGGTGTGTAGCATGTACATGGTATGGGGTGTACTGTAGAAACATATTAGGGGGTGTGTAGCATGTACATGGTATGGGTGTATGTAGCATGTACATGGTATGGGGTGTACAGTAGAAACATATTAGGGGGTGTGTAGCATGTACATGGTATGGGGTGTACTGTAGAAACATATTAGGGTGTGTGTAGCATGTACATGGTATGGGGGGTGTAGCATGTACATGGTATGGGGGGTGTAGCATGTACATGGTATGGGGTGTGTAGCATGTACATGGTATGGGGTGTGTAGCATGTACATGGTATGGGGTGTGTAGCATGTACATGGTATGGGGTGTGTAGCATGTACATGGTATGGGGTGTGTAGCATGTACATGGTATGGGGTGTGTAGCATGTACATGGTATGGGGTGTGTAGCATGTACATGGTATGGGGTGTGTAGCATGTACATGGTATGGGGTGTGTAGCATGTACATGGTATGGGGTGTGTAGCATGTACATGGTATGGGGTGTGTAGCATGTACATGGTATGGGGTGTGTAGCATGTACATGGTATGGGGTGTGTAGCATGTACATGGTATGGGGTGTGTAGCATGTACATGGTATGGGGTGTGCTGTAGAAACATATTAGGGGGTGTGTAGCATGTACATGGTATGGGTGTATGTAGCATGTACATGGTATGGGGTGTACAGTAGAAACATATTAGGGGGTGTGTAGCATGTACATGGTATGGGGTGTACTGTAGAAACATATTAGGGTGTGTGTAGCATGTACATGGTATGGGGGGTGTAGCATGTACATGGTATGGGGTGTGTAGCATGTACATGGTATGGGGTGTGTAGCATGTACATGGTATGGGGTGTGTAGCATGTACATGGTATGGGGTGTGTAGCATGTACATGGTATGGGGTGTGTAGCATGTACATGGTATGGGGTGTGTAGCATGTACATGGTATGGGGTGTGTAGCATGTACATGGTATGGGGTGTGTAGCATGTACATGGTATGGGGTGTGTAGCATGTACATGGTATGGGGTGTGTAGCATGTACATGGTATGGGGTGTGTAGCATGTACATGGTATGGGGTGTGTAGCATGTACATGGTATGGGGTGTACTGTAGAAACATATTAGGGGGTGTGTAGCATGTACATGGTATGGGTGTATGTAGCATGTACATGGTATGGGGTGTACAGTAGAAACATATTAGGGGGGTGTGAAGAATGTACATGGTATGGGGGGGGTGTAGCATGTACATGGTATGGGGGGTGTAGCATGTACATGGTATGGGGTGTACTGTAGAAACATATTAGGGGGGTGTGAAGAATGTACATGGTATGGGGGTGTGTAGCATGTACATGGTATGGGGTGTACAGTAGAAACATATTAGGGGAAGTACAGTAGAGTGTCAACCTCTTACCGTAATAGGCTGCTCCTGTAGGCTGCCCACAGAGAAGCAGTTATCCCCCGGGTTGACGGCTCCGGTCAGCACCTGGTGCAGATTCATGGTCCAGCGGAAGCATAGAGCCCGGCACTAGGCGGGTGAGACTATTAGGATGACGGAGCAGACATCTTGGGGGGGACACAGGCCGGCTGGCAGAGGACAATCTGAAGGGAAACCAGAGAAGCAAGTGACGCGCACTGGTACAGAGCAACACAGCAGACTCCAGCCAGTGAGGTAACCCACTCAGCCCGTATTGCGCATGCGTCAAACTTCTCGCTACACCTTCGCTGCCGTCATCAAAGCGCCAGCCGTACTGTTGCCAGCCCCGCCCTCTGCTTCCTCATTGACAAGCTATAGGAGCAGCTAGAGAAAAATTAGGGCGTGCCCCAGACAGCGAACATGGGTTGGACGAACTGCCACAAAGGGGAGGGGTAGCTTGCCAACATTAGAGCCGTCCCAGCAAGTGTGCGCATGTGCAGCCACGCGACAGTCACATGTTTTGTCAACATTATGTGGAACAGGAAGATCTAGTTGCGGATGTTGTACAGCTAGTTCAGGGTGACAGCTTATTGTGGTAGAACAGCTGAAAGAAATGTCCGTTCTTCCCACACACACTACATTGGGTACTAACGTAACGAGTTAGAACCTGAGAGATTGGATTCGATTGCTGGCTGCGGAGCCCAAGACGCATTTTTTTCTAGAGCACTAAAGGCACAGACCACCGTTTGCAAAAAAAATAATAAATGCATGAACAGTAATAAAATAAAAAGTGCATTTAATATAATTACAAATCTTCCCCCATTTGCTAAAACTGGAGCACTCAGAATCGGGTGCAGCTATCCATGGTAGCCAATCAGCTTCTAACTTCAGATTGTTCAGTTAAGCTTTGACAATAAAACCTGGAAGCTGATTGGTTTCTCTGCAGAGCTGCACCAGATTTTCCAGTCTTAGTCTCAGACTCAGGGGAATTGTACAGCCTGTTTACATAGCAGGTCCTTCCAGAGGTACACACCTTCTGTTATGTGGCTGCTAAAAGAAAACAATGAGCTGAAAGTGCAGTGACGTTCCCCTGCTTGTGTCAGCAAACCTCTGAATGCCTCTGCCGGGATGGAAGATGAGATTTCCGACCATGATTTATGTTGCACCCTAAAAATATCCATGAAAAATGGTCCCAAAGGTGAACACCGCCTTTAAAAGATGTGTGATTGGGTTCAAAGTCAGCAAATGAAAGCAGAACCAAACCCAACTATTTAGGTTGCTTTCACACTGAGCAGCTTTTCTTCCGTTTTTGTGTTAAAAAAGTGGAAAGAAAAATGCATAACCAATCAAATCGTATGGAACACGGCACACTGGTCAGTTGGGGATCTGTTGCGTTTTTTTTACAAAATCCTGCAAGCTGCATTTCTGGTGCAGTAGAAAAAACACACCAAAAAACCCTGTGGTGTCGTGCTCCACTATCAATATAATGAATGAACATAAATTAAATCAATTAATAAAATATATTACAAACAAATGACTGAGTTCTAGTAAATTTCCACAGCAATATTGCAATTACGCTAGTGCTGCACGCATATCTTCACAAAAAATCCTCAAAAAGAATCCTCAAACAATCCGTGATCCTATGGTGTCTTCTATGGTATATTTCCAAAATAAATATAGTCCACCAAATTCATATATATGGTGCTCTTTCTCCAGTTGTGCTCTCACCTGACGTATATGACCAAACCGTTAAGTGAGGTCATACAAGCTTGTGTCCCTTTATTTGGGCTCAGAGGTGGACAAATGGATAAATCCCTGTATCCCAGATGCATTGATAGATGAATGGAGTGTTTCCTTTTTTCAGCAGGGGGTCTTGCCATTATCAAGAGTTCCTTTTCCTGGAGGTGGATGGATAGAATTATCCCTCTTCCCACTAGGGGGTCTCCTGCTCCTTTCTGACTTTTTCCTCCATGTCTTCAGCTTGTGAATATTTATTTATTTATTTATTTCAGGTGCTTATATAGTGCCGTCAATTTACTCAGCGCTTTACATATATATTGTACTTTCACATCAGTCCCTAACCCTCAAGGGGCGTACAATCTAAGAATATCTACAGTATCCGCCATGTTTCTTACACCACAGGGTTTTTTGATTTATTCAGACACATTGATATGAGTAAGTGTATAGTGTAAGCGACCCACTCATTTATTTTATTCACTCAATTATTTATTAATTGTTTATTAGTTTTATAGCACACATCAAACACACATGATATACTAATATATTTGGTAATATTCTCACTATCAATACACCATAGTAGCTCACAAGAATCAGATTTAAAAAAAAAACACACCTCCCCATTGAAATGAACAGAGAACATTCAGTTCTGATCCTCTTCTTCTCGGTTCCCCAGCCGTTGCTCCTGGTTCCTCGGCATGGACCACTGCCACTAATACCAAGCCCCTTGCTATGGGGTCACTGGTGAGTGTTTGCTCCTGAGCCCTGCTCTATGAGTCCATAAGACGCAGAGAGCAGCAGCTCAAACCTGCCCCCCTGCTCTCTCCTCATCGGCTTACTGGCTGTAATTGACAGAAGTGGGAGCCAATGGCTCCCGCTGCTTTGTGTCAACCAATGAGGAGAGAGACCCGATTAAGCCAAGGCTCCCTTGCACATCACTGGATTGAGATTGGGCTCAGGTGAGTATTAGGGGGGCTGTGGGGGGAGAAACACACAAAAGGCTTTTTTACCTTCATGTATAGAATTCATGAAGGTAAAAAACCTTCAGTCTTTACAACCACTTTAGAGATGAATTCCACGTAAGGATATTTTATACATAGTTACATTGGTCCAGCTTGGACCAATAGAAATATATATACCTTACCTACCCGGTATGGTAGTGATTTTTGGCCTCCTGGTATGGCAGGCATTCCATCAGCCAGCTATGGTGGACCAATGTAACTGGGGGTAAAAAATATCCATATCTGGAATTCCTGCTTACAGTGATATTAAGAGTTTTTTTTTTTCAACAATAAGTTCACCGTTCGTAACAGGATGTAACATGTTACGAACGGACCAGCCTCCACTCCTCCCCGCTCCCGGTTGTGACAGCCAACGGGGGGGGGGGGGGGATCTTCTCCTCCCCTTCCTCTGCTAGCTATCACAATTTAAAAAAAACGCGGCCATAATCTGTGAATCAGAACACGACTAGCCTTTGCGGCTGTCGGCTTGTAGTTCTCAATGAACTACCACAGAACTCTGGAGCGCTGTGGTAGTTCATTAAGTCTTCCGGTCAGTAAGTATCTGCCTGCCCGTACAAGATGTACAGGCACACAAATACACTGAAAGGTCTGCAGGAGACCTGCATGGCACCAGCGCTCTGCTGACCGCTAGTGCAATGCTTTAGAGCAGCGGTTCTCAACCTGTGGGTCGCGAGCCCTTTGGGGGTAGAACAACCCTTTCACAGGGGTCTCCTAAGACTATCGGAAAACACATATTTCCGATGGTCTTAGGAACCAAGACACCGCTCCTCTATCAGTCTCCAGGCGGGTCCGCCCACATGCAGATACGTCCACATTTCCCTGGACCGCGATGTGTGCGCAGGATGACATGCCGCCCCTGTCATCTGGCCACATCCCCGGGATCACTCAACAGCTCCGCCTCCTCGCCAGTGATTGGCCGCCAGAACTGTAGCTCAGGAGAGGCACACAGGCGGCCAATCACCAGCGAGGAGGAGGAGCCAAGCAGCAGCGCGAAGATTAAAGAAGATCGAGCGAGGGAGAAGGAAGACAGCTGACAGGTAAGTGTCTGTAGCGTGCAGATGGTGCTGCTGCAGCCAGGTAAGCTGGCTGTAGATGGGAGAGGGAGGGAGCAAGCCCAGGCTGGAGCAGGAGTCAGCAAGGTGAGTATCATTGGTGTCAGTGGGAGGAATAGTGCCCCATCATTGGTGTCACTAATACCAATGATGGGGCACTATTCCTCCCACTGACACCAATGATGGGGCACTATTTCCTCCCCCCCCACTGAAACCAACGATGGGGCACTATTCCTCCCCCCACTGACACCAACGATGGGGCACTATTCCTCCCCCCACTGACACCAACGATGGGGCACTATTCCTCCCCCCACTGACACCAACGATGGGGCACTATTCCTCCCCCCACTGACACCAACGATGGGGCACTATCTCCCCCCCACTGACACCAATGATGGGGCACAATTCCCCCCCACACTAGTATCAATGATGGGGCACTATTCCCCCCCCCACTGACACCAATGATGGGGCACTATTCCTCCCACACTGACACCAATGATGGGGCACTATTCCTCCGACTGACACCAACAATGTGGCACTATTCCTCCCACTGATACCAACGATGGGACACTATTCCTCCCACTGACATCAGTGATGTGGCACTACTCCTCTCACTGACACCAATGATGTGGCACTACTCCTCCCACTGCAAAATTACAGTTATGAAGTAGCAACGAAAATAATTTTATGGTTGGGGGTCACCACAACATGAGGGACTGTATTAAAGGGTCGCGGCATTAGGAAGGTTGAGAACCACTGCTTTAGAGACTCCAGAAACAAAAAATAATAAATGCACATTTTTTTACCTGCATTTTTTTATCTGTTTTGCACAGAGCATCCCCAATCCTCCACTTCTCGGGTCCACCATCAACGCTCCTGGATCCTCCCTCCTGATAAGTGCTCCCAGAGTAAGCCACTTGCTTCCGTTCACGCGTGCATGCTCACTATCGAGCACCATGCTGTGTGTCTATAAGACACACAGAGCTCAACTCAGCCCCATCCCCTGCTCGCTGCTCACTGGCTGTGATTGATAGCAGTGGGAGCCAATGGCTCCCGCTGCTGTGTCTCAGCCAATGAGGAGAGAGAGACCTGGGAGAGCTGAGGCTCCTGTGCACAGAGTTGGATTGAGATCAGGCACAGGTGAGTATTAAGGGGGCTGTGGAGGGGAGCTGCACACAGAAGTTATATTTACCTTCAAGCATAGAATGGCAGCCTACTGCCTGTATGGCAGCCTACTGATAATAGAGCACCGTCCCTATTCTCACCTACAGGACCAGTTTAAAGCAGCATTAAACCCAAAAGCAAACATTTATTATATTGCAGCTTTCCAAATTCTTAGATGTGATGGCTGCATTAGTTTTCATTTTCTAGGCCCTTATTTTCTCCTGGTGATCTGGCCAATAAGACTGTTGTTGTTCAAAAGAACAAGTTGTCCTGCAGATGTAGCAGTTAGATGGTTGAGAGAAACCATTTAACACTGACAAGAGTGTTTACAATGATCAGCTTTTATTTATTTATGTAAAACCTTTAACATAAAAGGATGAAAACTGCTTGCTGTAACTGCCTAAAGCGGGAGGCTTTAGCTGGAGTTTGGTTTCATTTGTAAGTGTGGGAAAAAAAGCATAAAAAAAGAAAACGAATGCAGCCACCATATCTAATGATTGCTAAGCTGCAATATATTGCACTTTTTTGACTTTGGGTTTAATCACGCTTTAAACCAACTGACCATTTGGAAGCTCGGGCTCTGCCCGAGGGCCCGGGGTCAGTAGGGGGCCCCATGGTACCTTTTTCATAGGATTGTTTGAGTCTGGGCAAGGACACAGGGGCCCCATGATCCCCTATTGCCCGGGGGCCCCATGAGTTGTCAGGCCACCCCTGGTTCTATCAGTAAATAATTCATCATTGCTGACATGTAGGTGACAAAATACAGAAGATGGTCTACTTACCACAATTTTCTTTTTCTGGGGCCTATCCATGGCAGCCTATGTTCCCACCTTTGGTCTTCATATTGTTACGGAGAATAATGGCGTACGGTAATTGAGCTTGCCTGTATTTTGCTTGTTGGACTTTTGATAAAGTGGACATTTGATTAAGTGGAGTTAAAAAACTGGAGTTGAAAGTAGTCTTCTAACCTGTAAGTGGCAACTGATATTTCCTTTTAGTAATAAATATATTGTAACTGGAATAATAAGTGCTAGCAGGGTTGAAGGTTTTGTGCAGTGCACAGTGTGCCACATGTATGCCACAATGGAGCAACAGCTCCAGGATGGATACCGCTGTGACAGATGTGAACAGGTTGCCTGTCTGGAAGCTTACGTTACAGATCTGAAAGAGCAAGTTGCAACACTGGGCAGAACCGACAACCTTGAAATGGGTCTTCTGCTCTCTGAGCAGGTAGCTAATGGGATTGATGTGGAGGGTAGAGGGGCTAGTCAGAATTATCAGGTAGGAAAATGGGTTACTGTAGTGAGAGGGAGTGGTAGAGGCTCATAGAAAAATAAGGCCAGTCCAGGGTTTGAGCACCCAAACAGATTTGCCAACTTGGGTAAAGATGTGGGGTGGCAAGCTCGGGGGTGGCAGCCCTGGATGTCACTGCTATCCCTAACAGCCAGGAGGGCAGACTATCTGGGAGGGGTGGTGAGGATAGTGTAGGAAGGCCTAGACAGTTGGTGGTAATAGGGGATTCTATAATCAGAAGGACTGATAAAACCATTTGCTGCCAGGATTGCCTCAACCGAATGGTTTGCTGTGGCCAGAGTTCGGCATGTGGTAAACTGGGTTGATAAATTACTGGGAGGGTCTTGGCATGACCCAGCTGTCTTGCTGCATGTTGGAACTAATGACAGAATACATGGAAGGTGGAGGCTCCTTAAGAATCAATTTAAAGAACTAGGCGGCAAGTTGAAGGGAAGGACCTCCAAGGTGATATTCTCTGTGTGATATTCTCTCTGGTGATATTCTCTGTGCCATGCACAACACAGGAAAGACCTGGTGTAAGAGGGAAATATTAGGGCTTCTAGAGCACTGGGCTGACTTTTCATTGGGGTACAACCTATATGCTAGAGATGGTTTGCACCTAAATGTAAGGGGGTCTGCTGAGCTGGGGGAGAGGTTTATGGGAAAGCTGGAGGAGTATTTAAACTAGGATCGAGGGGGGAGGGAGAATTAGATTATAATGGAGCAGACAGATCAGACAGGGGTCAGTCCTTATTGGTGGGTGGAATGGGGAAAGATGGAGGGAGGGTTATGGCAATTGATAAGAAGCAACCATTGGAATTGGTACCATTTGCATGAAAATAAAACACATGTAACATATGTGTGCAAAAGGTGTCAATGAATTAAAGTGTTTGTTCACCAATGCCAGAAGTCTGCCAAGCAAAATAGGTGGGTTGGAAGCTTTGGTGCATGAGGAGAACTATGATTTAATTGGTATTGCTAAATCTTGGCTTCAATCGTCAATTGACTGGGCCATTAATATTCCTGGCTATGTTCTCTTTTGGAGAAACAGAGTAAATAGGAAAGGTGGTGGTGTCTGTCTCTATGTGAGAAGGGATCTCAAAGCGAGTGTGAAAGAGGACCTAGTTGATAGAGAGTGTAATGAGACTGAAGCATTATGGGTGAAACTGCACATGGGGGTGCATATTAAAAGGTAATTGTTGGAGTATGTTATAGACCACCCAGTGTTAATGAGGAAGTGGAGACTCAGATCCTTGCACAGATCCAAAGGGCTGCAAGGGCTGGCACAGTGATAATAATTAGGAATTTTAACTACCCGGAAACTGACTGGAGTAATGGTACTGCAGGAACAGTTAAAGGGCAAAAATGTATAAACCTACTACAGAACAATTTTATGGTACAGTTCATAGAGGCCCCTACTAGAAATGATGCTCTGCTGGGCCTGGTAATCTCAAACCATGCAGAGCTTATTGCGAATGTCCTTATAAAAGAACATCTGGGTAGCAGTGACCATAACATGATTTCATTTATTGTTAGCTGTATCCAAAAAGCACATACAAGAAAAATAAAAACACTAAACTTTAAAAGAGCCAATTTTCCAAAGCTGAAAACTGCTCTCCAAGACTTGGACTGGGAGGGAATATTGGCATCGATGAACACAACACAGAAATGGGAGTTCTTCAAAAAGACTGTATGTGAACACACTGCAAAATATATTCCCCTATTTTTTTTTTAGCAAAGACATGTAGCAGAATACATTTTGGCATACATTTATGATGAAATTAGATTTTTACATTTTTTTTTACTGGATAAGTTTTATAGCAAAAGGTCAAAAATATTGTTTCTTTTTTCAAAATTGTCAGTCTTTTTTTGTTTATAGCACAAAAAATAAAAAAAGCACAGGTGATCAAATACTACCAAAAGAAAACTCTATTTGTGGAAAAAAGGACACAATTTTCATTTGGGTGCAGCGTTGTATGACCGCGCAATTGTTAAAGTAACTCAGCGTCGTATCACAAAAAATGGCCTGGTCAGGAAGGGAGGTAAATCCTCTGGAGGGCAAGTGGTTAAGGGGGGATATGATCAACATGCAAAAATACATCAGTGGTGCCCGACGCTTCTTCACGGCTTTGACCCCTCAGTCCCCAACACCTGCTGGTGTTGCCAACTCTTGCAAGGTACTCTGCTACACATGTGATGGTCCTGCCCACCTATCCAGAAATTCTGGCAATCTATTTTTGACTTGTACTGCAAAACAATCTCAACATTTGTTCTCCTGTCCCCACAGCTAGCCCTTCTCTCCATACTGCCTGCATCTATAAAATCAGTGAAATGAGATACCTTGAGACACCTTGTGGCTGCAGCCAGGGCAGTTATTCCTCGCAACTGGAAATCCACTACTGTGCCCTCCTTAGTGGAACGGGTTAATGAACTGGACTCTATCCATGACCTTGAACGCCTGTTGGCGTGGGAATTGGGGAGAACGGATCTGTTCTCTTCTGTCTGGACCACTTGGACCGTGTTCCGCTACTCTCCTGAATTTCACTCCTGGGTTGACGATGGTGCCGACCCCTTTCTGGTGTAGCCATGGTGGAGCAAGTGTGCCATCCTTATTCCTTTCTTTTTCCTCCTCTGCTCTTTACTTGATATTCTTTTTTTTTTCGGTATACCATTTATCAGATGACCATTTTCTCCAATGTTTTTATATTTCTTGATTATACTCTGAAACGTGTCCCTACACCATACGCCTCTTGCCTCTAGAGCCATGGAGCCTAGGGGCTATTGTCTTATTTATACTTAGATTACTTTTCCTGTCTAGTTGTTATTCACCTTTGTCATATTTTGCCAGTTAGGATCAATGTGACATATGGGAGTCATATTATTATCTTTGACTGTTTATGTTCAATTGTTGGTTTCTGATACCCTGACTTCATATGCCCTCTCTCAATGTGTCTGTATGTTCTGTTATTATATGTCTGTGGAAACCTCAATAAACTCAGTTTGAATAAAATACATCAGTGGTTCATATAGTGAACTTGGTGTAGAGTTATTCACCCTGAGGTCATTGCAAAGGTCAAGAAGGCACTCTTTATGTCTGGAGGAAAAGAGAATTATTTCCAAATGCAGAAAAGTTTCTTCACAGTAAGAGCTGTAAAGATGTGGAATAGACTCCCTCAAGAGTTGGTTCTGGCCAGCTCCGTGGATTGCTTTAAAAAAGGTCTGGATTCTTTCCTAGATACACAGAATATAACTGGATACTAACATTTATACGTAAAGTTGACCCAGGGAATATCCAGTTTCCTCTTGGGGGGATCTGGAAGGAATTTTTTGCCCTGAAGGAGCAAATTGGGTCATGCTGTGCTGTTTTTTTTTTTGCCTTCCTCTGGATCAACTGTGGGTAGGATTATAATTTTTTTATGGTTGAACTGGATGGACTTTTGTCTTTTTTCTGCCAGACTAACTATGTAACTATGTAAGTATTTGCTTTGATAGATTTGTATCTTTTATGATAAAGCATACCTTCACTTTCATTTTGTATTTTAAGAAATATTACCTCCCTCCCCCACCCCTTTTAGGAAATTCCACATAATTTACAAAGACACCGCTGACAGCCACAGTGATCAATCAGTCAAACACACCACTGTAGTCTTCTGTTTCCCCTACTGAACAGAGAAAAAGATACAATTGCATCTTTCTCTCCCATGTAGAGGCAAAGTACAGAAAAAAAAAAAACAAAAAAAAGGTCTGTGTGTAGAAATATATATATATTGTGGGGTTAGCTCAGGTGGGGGATCTCCTTCCCTGGGACAAAGGTAGACCGCACAGCAGGCTTTCATCAAAATCTGACTGGTTGTCAGCTTTATTTAAAAGGTTTGCAGAAAATAAACAAAAACATGAACATAAACCCTTGCCATCCAGGCACTAACTACACAAAAGACATTTCCTCTCTCAGAGGTGAAGGGCTTCTCCCTGTCACCACAATAAAACAAAAGCAAACCTTTTCTTGTAGGTGTAGGTATAACGCACGCACGCACGCACGCACGCACGCACGCACGCACGCACGCACGCACGCACGCACGCACGCACGCACGCCTCTCAGAATAGCTCTCTGAGTCCCAGGCCAGGAGCAACTCCTTGCTCCAGCCCTTCCTTATTTATACCACCTGTTGGTGGTCATTAGTGGAGCCCAAACTCTGGTCCGGACCCACCTGCTTAACTGTGGCCCCGAAAACCCGGAGTGGACTCCACCTAAACAGTCAGGTATGAGCATATGCGAGGTGACACATGGGCCCTGATTCACTAAGATGTGAGTGTAATAGCAGAGACTGACCATTCAGGCAGACTCCGGTCAATCAATCAGTGGTCTGACCAGCGTCTAGCAAGCTCATTAACGAGCGTCTACTGACTACTTTGCCATTAGTGAATGAGGTATCCTGTCTGGCACATTTTTAGGTGCAATACCGGATATATTCGCTAGATGGCGCACAAGCGCGGGCTTTATTAACATTGGCGTTTTTCTGATAGAAAATTCTAATACAGCTGTACTATTACATTCTGAAAATTCTCTTTTGCTATTTTTTTTTTTTTGCTGTTTCTCCAAAATGATCAGGAAAGTATTGCATTTACTAATGAATGTCATACATTCTATTTTCAAATGTTAAACATTTTCACACTTATATCTCAAATAATTTATATACTTCTAATTTCCCAATATAGTTATATATCTTCATTCTCTTTAATCACATAACTATTCTATGTTAAAGACAAGTGCAGCGCTATAAATGCATGTGATCAATAATGAACGCATGTAAAAACCAAAAAGTGTAAAGAATTGCAATAATGATGTAAACTGGTAAATCGTGCTAAAATAAGTTCATATAATTATTCCTGAATAATGGAATGTCCTTGGTGTGAGAGTACCAACTCAGAGAGTGCCTATGAATGGCACATGTGTTCTCTCCGTGACGGACAGTAGTGCATGAACTCGTGAAAGGTAAACCACCCTTGGGACTGGTCTACACTCACCAGAACAAAAGTATTAATGTGCATGGGTTATACACATCGCACATCTGGGGGTGCAGCGGTATGCTGGCAGCTATGGGTTAGTCATCCAGCTCCATCCATCCATCCATCCATCCATCCATCAGGGTGGGTGCCCAAATGGTCCTGGGGAGGAATTAGCTCAGCCACAGGAGCCAGAAAGGTGCTCAATAGTGTAGTACACTGTCACAGGGGTGGATGACCTTTCACGAGTTCATGCACTACTGTTCGTGGTTATATTTATCTTGTGTAATACCATTTTACTAGTCTATATCATTTGACCAGCGCTCGCTTTATCATTTTTAAACAATGTAACTATTCTACATTATAGCTCAAACTGTGTTTCCCACAGTGGTTTAGTGGTTAGAGCTCAGAACTTACAGCACTTGGGTCATGGGTTCTAATCCCAGTCTTGGCAACATCCCAAAAAAATGGAGATCAATTTTCTGGGTTGTGGCAGGAATATTGATCAATCAATTATGATTTTGCCTAGTGACTAGAAAGTGGATGAATGTTACTTGCGTACTGTTCTTCTGCCAATTAGGTCATGTGCAAGTTTCATGCCGTGTATATTTCATTGTAACTTTTTTCTCTTTTAAATCTGTCTCCTTATACAACTTGACCCCCTCCCCCACCCCATCATCACCTGTCCCATATGCAAATCTATGGATCACCGCCCCACTCTTTAACTATCTATTTACTGATCAAGTGAATGTGTCTCATTTTCTATCAGCTACAGCTCAGATCTCACATTATTATACAATTGCTGATTGTATCTCACCACTAGTCTGATTGAATTCACAATTCCTGGTCAGTCCTGTTCCCTGACCTCTAATAACCTTTAGGGCCAGTTCACACTACATGTGTTTCAGTTGCTTTTTCAGCATCACAAACGCACAGAAAGAAGGTTATATGGTTGTCAATGTCATAGTTCACATCAGCGCTGCATTGTTTCTGCACAGAACTGTACTGGAACACATTGAAACGTCCTTGAATGTACTAAAACGCACATGTCCCTAACTACATTGAATACAAAGAAAATAGAAAAAAATAAGTGGAAGGGATACAAAAATGCAATGTAAACATGTCCAAAACGCATCCAAAATGTACTGGAACACACTAAACATGCATGCCAAAAGGGCATGAAAAAACCCCATCAGGAACACATCTAGACTGTTTCTATAGTGTGAACCAGCCCTTAGGACTTGTTCACACCATTGGTGGTGCAGAAACGCATGCAAGAACACACATTTTCCAGCACAGCAAAGAAATGCAATGCCCTATGTAGATGTGCGCAGGTACCATGATGAAAACGTTGTTGCACCTACACACGTCTATTAAAAACAGCCCCATTCACAGCCACAAATACGCATGGCACCACACTATTGTGCGGTTAGGTGCGACACACTTGGAAAATAACATAAAAATAAGCCAACATGGCTAAAACATATCTTGAAAATATGGGGACTCTGATATCCGGCGACAGTCCGTTCACGAACGAGAAGCAATTCTGCACCCTAAAACCAACATAGAGGAAAGGGATGGTCAAATTGCTGTGCTGCTTCCAAACCACCTCTGGCATGCCAGGGTCATTATGCAGGTCCTCGATGCCAGTTCTTGCCTGCGGCCACAAAATATCCACTGGCCACAAGTGAAGGTGAGTGGAGGACGTGAAGGTGGATTTCTACCAGCTTCAACCGCAAGCAGTACCACTCCTGAAAAATGAGAGCAAATAATCATTGACACGTCATCATGACAGTCAATTCTCAGTGCAGGCTATCTAGAGTGTCTTTCCTTTTTAACCATTTCAAGAGTTCAAGGAAACATTCTTGGAGCATCTACTGTGTTTGGAAAGGCCAAAGGCCCCCCCCTCCCCCAGGCACACTAATGCTTATGCAGGCCATAGACGGGGAGAAAAACAGCCGATTTTTCTTTTAAAAAATGAAAAATCCGTTGTTCAAGCGGCCGACGTTACCAGCAATGGTAAAAAAAAAATCGGCCGATTTTCATCCCATCTACAGCCGGCAAAAAGTGTCCCTGCAGAGAGCTCCGCTATTTCTTTGACAGTTCTTTGACATTTATAGCGGTTGCAACAATGTATTTGTATCCATTTCGGATACAGATGTTTTTATTCGGAAACAAATAGATACAATGTTGCAACCGCTGTAAATGTCAAGGAACTGTCAAAGAAATAGCGGAGCTCTCTGCAGGGACACTTTTTGCCATACTGGAATTCCTCTCATTTTTCATCCTTCTTCCTCTTCTTCTTCCTCTTCTTCTTCATCATCCTCTTCTTCCTCTTCATCATCTTCTTCTTCTTCTTCATCATCATCATCCTCTTCTTCATCATCTTCATCATCATCATCCTCTTCTTCTTTTTCTTCTTTTTGTCTTCCTCTTGCAGGTCACTGCTCATGTGCAGATTTTTTATCAGTAAAAAAATCGGCCGATTTGCCCATCATTGCCGCGAAAATCGGCCGATCGGCAAATTCGGCCGTTTTTTTCCAACTTTACCAAAAAAAAAAATCTGCCAAAATACCGAAAAACGGCCGAACAAATAGCCCACTAACGATCCGAAAATCGGCCGATTTTATTTTGGGCCGAAAAATCGGCCGATTTTCGACCCATCTATGGCCTGCATAAGATATGGTGTGGCCCTAGGGTCAATGTGTGTTTAGAATACTTCCAAAATGCACATACAAAAACACTACATCCAAATGCATGTTGCATTTCTATAGCATGTTAAACAGAAGAATAACGCACTTCCATAATGTTAACATGCGCAAGTAAAAATAGACAAAATCCACATCCTTTTATTCTGGCTTCACATACATGCATTGTGGTCTAACACCGCACTCCTGGGCAAATCACATGCAATTTGTGTGCGTTGCAATTAGAGACAAACATTTTGCACACCTCAAATTGCACCGCATCCGGGCCAAAAATGTGCAGGACCCTTTTTCAGGGTATGCACATGGGTGTGAATAGGCATGCCATCCAATTTGGCAAATCGCAATACGCTTTGTGTACCAATATTGGTGTGTTGGTAACTTCACCTAGAAAGCCGCAGCAGGTGGCATGATAGGGTTGCGGTTGTGATGCGGTGCAGCGCTTGCACAGAAAACACTGCAAATTTCACATGGCATCTGTGTGACACCAGAATGTGCCAATATGTGGCTTGACAAAGCACAGTGGTCAGTGCAGATTATTTTCAATCCATGTTTTTTTACACTTTTCATTCACTGGTTTAACTCAGGTGATCATTAATCACAATTATCTCCGGAGATCACATGCAGCCCCTCAACCATCTACACATATCTCTGGAAATCTATACAGATCTCCTTGAAAAAAAGTCTCCTCTCCTCTTCGGAAAACAATTGTCCTCCACCTCATAAACAGGGGGACAGAGAAGACTTCTCCTTGATAACTAAAATCAGATGAATTATCTGTGCTTAATAAACATACACCAATACTGCAAATGCATTGTACTGTCCAAGGCATTGCACACTAACGCATTGCACACTAGAAATGTCAAATGCGTTAGTGTGTACAGTGCATGAGTGTAAAATGCTTTAGTGCACACTGCAGTGTACAACGCATTGCACACTGTAATACTCTGTACAAAGTAATACCGTGTACACCCACACATTGTAGACTGTAATGCACTGTACTCTGTCATGCAGGATGGAGCAACGCATTGCACACTGTGATACCGTGTACACCCACACATTGTAGACTGTAATGCACTGTACACTGTAATACCGTGTACACCCACACATTGTAGACTGTAATGCACTGTACTCTGTCATGCAGGATGGAGCAACGCATTGCACACTGTGATACCGTGTACACCCACACATTGTAGACTGTAATGCACTGTACACTGTAATACCGTGTACACCCACACATTGTAGACTGTAATGCACTGTACACTGTCATGCAGGCTGGAGCTACGCATTGCACACTGTGATACGCTGTCCACTGTCATGCAGAATCCAGCAACGCATTGCACACTGTTATACCATGTACACCAACACATTGTAGAATGTAATGCATTATACGCAGTATACATGTCCAGATATTCAAAGATTAGCCATGAAGGCCTAGCTGGTTACCTATTTGGCGACCGCAGATAGCCGAATAACGCTACACTGCATCCAGGCAGCTCTGGGAAGGTGTCATATGACATCCTGGCAGAACGCGCTCTCCATGATTGCTGTGTCCTAAGGACACAGCCGATCACGTGATGTGGTAAAGACCAATCACAGCGGCTTTTTACCATGTGATCAGCCATGTCCAATGACACGCTGATCACCGGGAAATGCATTTGCCGGGTCTTGGCTGCACTTTCATCACGCTGTCAGAATGTGTGGAAAGTACTGCCGAGAACCAGCAGTTATCAAAGCAGGGGTCGGCCCCGATGATCAGTGCCCACCTGTGGCCAGCAGTGCCGCCTCATCAACGCACATCAGTGTTGCTAAATTACCAGTTTACCAAATGTTATAATATAAACAGACTTTTATTCATTATGAGCTATTTTGTGGTTTATCGAGCAAAAAGTGAAACTCACAGCAGCAAGTCAATACCACCCAAAGAAAGCTCTATTTGTCTGAAAAAACTGATACAAATTTAAGATGGGTACAATGTGGCATGACCGCACAATTGTCATTCAAAGGGTAACAGTGCAGAAAGATGAAAATTGGCCAGGACAGGAAGGGGGTATGAGTACCCAGTAGGCAAGTGGTTAATATAATTGACCCATCAATACCCAGGAGCTAATGTACAGATAAGTAGCATGTGCACCAAGTGAGATTCTGCTAGGCCCCACCCACAAAATTACAATTACTTGTCCCTCACATGTTATAAACATATTTGCAATGGCCACAGTTACTTTACATAGAAGGATCATCTCCTCAGTTGAGAACTGTGCTCTCGCCATGTCCAAATACCAATAAAGTTATCAAAATTTTCAACCAACACAAAACCTCCAACCACTTCTCATCCACTTACACTCCCCACAACCACTTCCGGGTGCGTGCGCACCAGATGACGGACTTCCAGGAGGATAGCTGCTCGTGCGCCATGGGGGACACCTGTTTGGCGTTTATTTGTGCACGATCGCGCATATCTATGCACGATCGCTCATTTCTATGCACGGCTATGATAGCTTTCGCGAATGTGTGTTTTAGTGATTTTTTTCTTTTTAAACCTTGGCTAATATATATTTGTTGCCAAAGGCAAAAAATCAACATACAGTGGGGACTATTTTATTACTGTAAATCAAATTGTAGAAAACCTGTAGCTGGCTGCACAGTGAATGTGACATATTCATTAGTACATAACAATATTGTGGTGCAAGCAGGTTTTTTATTTTTTTGTTTGGTTTTGAAAAAGCCAGTTTGCACCCACTTGCATATTCACGTTTACAAGCTACATTTGAGCAGATTATATAAGTATACAAAGTAACTATTAAGGTTGTTCATATATTGAACATAAAATAAACACAAAAACATCGGTGAAACATTTATTGATCAAATATATCTTCATTTATTAGGTCAGCAGGAACAAGTAGGTACAGTCAATATCTTGGTGAGTCACAAAAATAGGATTGATGTGGCAAAAATAAAACACTCCTGCTCATAAGAGCTTACAATCTAAAGATACTTCTAATGAACTGTGTGTGCTCAGGTTATAGCAGGAAACAAAGGGGAAGATGAATCAAGTAACATTTTCGTGCACATAAGGTTTACTTACACAATCATTTAGTATAAAGATCCATTCACAAAAAAAGTCTACACATCAAAATATAAAGAAAACAAGACATATGTGAAAAACCCCTCCCACCTCTACAAACACCCTACACATACATTTGTCAGCAGGTGTGTAAGAAAAAAGCATTTGAGTCTAAATAAGCAAGCAAAATTAAAACAAGAGCAGATTTTAAACAAAACGATTGACATGTGTGAGGCTTTCAATGCAAAGAGAAAAAAACACAATCATTGTGCAATAACACACAAACACACTTTACAAGGCCAAAAATATGCAAACATTTCCAGCCCACTTCCAAACACAGCCTGAGTGGTGTCTGGGGCAATTCAGCACAAAATCTCTTCCTCCCCCAATCCACTACAAGCAAGGACTTAGTCACAAACCACCCGGCCTAGTAACAGGCCAAATCACTCCCTACTGCACATCTTTATATAAGCTAGGTTGTATTTGGAGCACGCCAAACAAGGCCCCACACCCAATGAAGCCACACCCACCACTGACCTTAGTTTGGTCAGTGAAAGTGTTTTCACCTGATGAATCCGCTTCCTACCTGCATTAACCCTTGGTATACAGGCCCCACAAATCAGAAAGATATATACAGTGAAATGTACGTGTGCAGCATACAACAGAACATTGAGCAGGGATGTGAAAGGGAACCCCAATTGGAACCTTTATTGCTACTATGGTCACAATTCCCTCCAGATTCTCGCATGAGTTAAGACAGTCACATGACCACATCTTGTATGCAATACTGAAAATGACAAATCGATTTGACTAGTATGGTGAATTTCCCATCAATTGGTAAAACACTCCAGAAATCAAACATCACCAAACATTACACTCTGGGCAAAGCTGATTTACAAATCATGCAACTTACAGTAAAGTTGACCATTTCAATGCAATTTTCAAGACATCTGACACAGATCTCTATGCAAATTGCCACTAAAGTAGTACATGTACTACTATAGAAATCAGTGTTTGAAACGCACCCATGTGGTCACTCTAATAGCAGACAATAGGGTGCGACTTTGCAGACGATTTACAACTTGCATGTTGTGCAAATCACATGCCAAGTCCCACTCAATGAGCACGCTATTGGAGCGTTCATATTGTTGTGGTTCAAACTTGGTAGGAGCCGCAAGTAATAATAGAGTAATGAATACACTACTTTTCATGCAATTTGCTGAGAGATCGATGTCGAATGTCTTGCAAATTGCACTTGAAATCACCATGTACCCCGACTTTGAAATCATGCAACTTCTATGCAAGTCACATGATGTGACTGTGGTGTCAATAACACCACTTAGAAATCTGCTTTAATGTGACCGGGTAGCCCCCAGTAACATTGTTTGCGATTGCCATGCAATTGGCATGACAGGCGACTTGCAAATCGTAGACCAAGTCGCACCCTATTGGCCACTGTAAGCTCTGTTCACATCCAATTGGATTGTGAACTCGTGCAACTTCACTGTAAGTTGGACAATTGCCGCATCGGATTAGATGTGACAGTGGTGTTGGCCCCCAGTAACATTGGGTGCAATTTGCCATGCAAAGAGCAAGCTGCTGGCCATGCCAATCACATGACAAGTCACATCCAGGGTGTGCAATTTCAGGTGCGATTTGTGCATTGACATCGTACCTGATATTGGATATAATGAATGTGAGTGTATTAACATACACCATTTGTTGCAGCGAGAGTTCAAAGGTATTTGAGAATTGTGGCCATTTATTAGCAATTTAACATCTAGACTCAAATAGAAATCGCAATGCTACACACAATTGAAAACACAACTAGTTAGTAATTCTCTAGAAAACACAGTAAAATTGGCAACTTAAAGAGTAATTTTCAATTGCATATAGTGTGAGCGAAGCAGGAAAATCAACAAAGCAAATAAATCTTTGAAGGCGTGCGGTACCTGCCTGCTGGGATAAGGGTCTGCTATGCATTTGGGGGAAAAATGCACGCCAGGATTTGTGACAAGTTTGATGTGTGGATTCACCAACCGAGTCTTTTCTCTCTCGCTCACTTTTCTGAATGTCTCTCTTTATCACTCCTCAGTATGTATCTCTCGCTCACTCTTCTTCGTCTCACTGGCTCGCTCTTCTCTCTCGCTCACTCTTCTTCGTCTCACTGGCTCGCTCTTCTCTCTCGCTCACTCTTCTGAATGTCTCTCTTTATCACTCTTCATATGTATCTCTTGCTCACTCTTCTTCGTCTCACTCTTCTCTCTCTCTGTCAGCTCTTTGCTTGCCAAATCCTTCACAAAAGTGGGTGGAGTGTAAACCATCATTATCAAATCTATTAGTGATTCAGGCCCTTATCTTATACCTTTGTATGACATTCACATAAGGTGCAGCTTTGAAGGTGTTTCAACAGACAAGGCCTCATTCTAATTCACATTTTAGGGATCATTTAGACAGAATGCAAAGATGTTGCCAGAACATGTATGTGAAGACAGCCACACACGGAGATCATGCTACTACCTCGCCGGGGTTGGGATTCAAACCGACAACCCTAGAGTTGTGAGGCAGCAGTGCTAACCACTAATCCACGGAGCTACATTGCTAACCCAGCCTGTATTTCTGTGCTGTGAATCAATCCTAGGTCCCTGGGCATGGTCAGTTTAACTAGCCAGATATCTCCAATGTGACACAAATGTTGTGCTATGTTGCCAATTCACATGTATGATGGTTCTATGTATCCCAATACAAAGGATTGCAATACTAATACAGGCGTACCTCGGTTTACCAACGCCTCAGGGAACGTCATATTTGGGGTACAAATGCCAAACCATTTCAGTTAATTGGTCTGTTTACAAATGTTTGAATAATTTGGTATGGGCATGTGGCCTGGTATGGTTCAGGAGGGGGGGAGGCGCTCGCTCGTCCCCCCCCCTTTCCTGACCTGCCGGGCTGCATGCTCGGATAAGTATGTGTTATGGATTTTGGGGGGTACCCCATGCTGTTTTTTATTTAATTTCAGCGTGGAGGTACCCCTTAACATCCATACGAGACCCGAAGGGCTTAGTATGGATGGGAGGGGGGACCCCACGCCAGTTATTTAAAGAACTGTTTCTAAATCCCTGCAATACTTTGACATTCAACTGTCAGTGGGGAAATCCGCCGACAGCTGAAACATGAGCGCTGCATTGGTTTTCACTACTAAAACGCCGCATGAGTTGATAACATAACTCATGCGGGATTGTAGGAGCGACAGCCATGAGTTAATGTTTCATCTGTCAGCGGGGTTCCCCACTGACAGCTGAATGTAAAATAATTCCCTTTATTGCATAAATAATAGAAAAAAAGCGTGGGTCCCCCCTCCCATCTGTACCAAGCCCTTCGGATCTAGTATGGATATTAAGGGGGAACTCCACGTCGAAATGTAAAAAAAAAAACAGCGTGGGTCCCCTCAATATCCATACCAGACCCTTATCCAAGCATGCAGCCCGGCAGGTCAGGGAAGGGGGGGGGACGAGCGAGCACCCCCCCTCCTGAACCATACCAGGCCACATGCCCTCAACATGGGGGGGGTGCTTTGGGGCAGGGGGGGCTCCCCCCCCAAAGCACCTTGTCCCCATGTTGATGAGGACAAGGGCCTCTTCCCCACAACCCTGGCCGGTGGTTGTGGGGGTCTGCGGGCGGGGGGCTTATCAAAATCTGGAAGCCCCCTTTAACAAGGGGGCCCCCAGATCCCGCCCCCCCCCCCCACGTGAATGATTCTGCGGTACACGGTCCGCAGACTCATTCACAAAAAAACTAAGTGTGGTGTAAAAAAAACACAGTACAGGGTCTTTGACAAGTCCTTTATTAAAACAATGTCCCCCGAAGTAGATCCAACATCAATCGCGGCGGCGGCAGGGACCCGAAAAAAAAAATAAAAGTTACGCTCCCGTCGGAGGCTTCCAGCCTAGTGAAGAAGAGGCTAGCTGACAGTTCTTATATAGGTATGGGGCGGGGCCAGCCGGGGACATCATCTGAGTGACCCGCCCCATGTCACATGCTTGCTGTTCCCGGCTGGCCCCGCCCCATACCTATATAAGAAATGTCAGACTGTCTCCTGCATTCAGCTAGTTAGCCTCAGTGGAGAGACAGGGTGACATTTCTCAAATAGGTAAGGGGCGGGGATGATGTGCCCGGCTGGCCCCGCCCCATACCTATATAAGAACTGTCAGCTAGCCTCTTCTTCACTAGGCTGGAAGCCTCGGACTGGAGCGGAACCTTTTTTTTTTTTTTTTCTTTTTCGGGTCCCTGCCGCCGCCGCCGCCGCCGTGATTGACGTTGGATCTACTTCGGGGGACATTGTTTTAATAAAGGACTTGTCAAAGACCCTGTACTGTGTTTTTTTTACACCACACTTAGTTTTTTTGTGAATGAGTCTGCGGACCGTGTACCGCAGAATCATTCACGTAAGGGGGGGGCGGGATCTGGGGGCCCCCTTGTTAAAGGGGGCTTCCAGATTCTGATAAGCCCCCCGCCCGCAGACCCCCACAACCACCGGCCAGGGTTGTGGGGAAGAGGCCCTTGTCCTCATCAACATGGGGACAAGGTGCTTTGGGGGGGGGAGCCCCCCTGCCCCAAAGCACCCCCCCATGTTGAGGGCATGTGGCCTGGTATGGTTCAGGAGGGGGGGGGCGCTCGCTCGTCCCCCCCCCCCTTTCCTGACCTGCCGGGCTGCATGCTCGGATAAAGGTCTGGTATGGATATTGAGGGGGACCCACGCTGTTTTTTTTTTTACATTTCAGCATGGAGTTCCCCCTTGATATCCATACCAGACCCGAAGGGCTTGGTATGGATGAGAGGGGGGACCCACGCTGTTATTTTTATTTTTTTTTTTTTTATTGCGGACCTTTATTTTTACATTCAGCTTTCAAAATAAATTTTATCTAGACCTTCAAAATAAGTAAAATCATAACAGAAATAATTATAAAGGATAAGAAACAAAAATATAATCACTAAAACGAAGGAAATCTAATTAGATTACATGAAGATATGCTTAATGCTGTTTATTAAACACAGTAGTCGCGACCGAGTGCCGGCTGTCAGAGGAATCCACAATCAGATTCACTATTAGTCAGTGGCTAAAAAGCAAACGCCCATGGCAGAGGACTAAAATGTGTTCTGCACATGCTCAGTTCTATCTGCCAAAGACACTGCACGGGCATCTAGATTTTTACTGTGTCGATTTCCTTGAGAAAAACGTTTTTTAACACATTCTTAATTTTTTTGGAAATAGCAGATATTGTTTAAAGTGAAGTCCTGATATTTGGCAAAGCAAATTTCTAAGTGAACATGTCTCTACAGTGATTTTTCATGGTGTTAGACGTGCTTCTTAGCAAGTCTGCTTTTGTGAGTCTGATTCCGGGCGTGTGTCTTTTTGTGAATTAGATTGGGCGTCTGCTTATGGGCTCTGCTCAATAGTGAATTAGGTTGCAGGGTCAAAAATGGACGGACGCCCATGAAAATTGGGCTTAAGCCCATAAATATGCGCCCACGCCCAATAGTGAATCAGGGCCATAGCGTCCCTCTATCACCTCGCCATTCATCCTGTCACAATATATATATATATATATATATATATATATATATATATATATATATATAAAAGCTGCTGATTTCAAACAAGCAACAGTTCATGCAATCTAGGGGTTGTCGTTTTGTAGTTTATTGCTTGTAAAACTTGGGATGGGAGAGGGGTGAGAGTGGTATGGGATACTCAAGACATGCTGAATAGGAACAGGAGGACACTCTTGACTAGGATAGGCATTTCTGAACAGTCTTTATGACAGGGGTTAATAGGAATGGCCAGAACTGAGACCCTGTAAGAGCTGTCTCAGAAAGAGCTACTGCTGGCATGTATTCCTCAAAACAGCACACAGTCACTTGGATCTTGAACTCAGGGCTATTTTCACAATGTTTCTCAGGACAGCTGATCTCGCCCACATTTCTTCAGACATCTCTATGCTTCTGAACAATCAGTTGCTATCTTCAAGCAGACACTCTTCAGTGAGGGAGGGGTTAATGCTCACAATGTCATATGGCAGCTATATGCTTTCCAGCTTCCACCCAGCACTCTTTAGTGAGTCCTCCAAACCAGATCCTTAGGTGAGACTGCTTAGTTATCTGCCAAGATGATGAGGAATACGCCCCAGCTTTGCTACAGCTGGGACCTCGATAAATATCAGCAAACTCCAGCAAAACTGCCTCAGATGGGGGCTTCTCCATCAGGACAAGAACAAGGCTGTTCCCCAGCCTCAGACTATTTATGGCCCTCTCCAGCCACCTACTGGGAACACCTCCCCTGGGACTGGCTGCAGCATAATAAATGTTCAGGCTGCCCATCTAAATCTTCCAGCCCTGTGTGTTCTACAAACCTCTAAAATGCAGGGGAAAGTAATCACACCTGCAGCCTGTGAGATCCAGAATAGCCCAAAGAATTAAATAGCTGCTCCAATGATTACAGAGGATCCCAAAAGAACAAAATTTACCTAACATCCTAGCAATCTATCTAGGACAATGCTACGTTGATATAAAGTAGTTAGACCAGGGACTGATTTAGGTTAATGTCAGGACCAGGATCAAAGGTCAGGGTCAGTTTGTTTTGGTAGGATTTAAAAAAACAAAAACAAAATGGGCACTATTGTTTCTTGGCCCTACTAGGGGATAAAAAGAAACAAATAATATACAGATACACTCAACAGCCACTTTATTAGGCACACCTGTTCAACTGCTTGGCAACACAAATTGCTAATCAGCCAATCACATGGCAGCAACTCCATGCGTTTAGGCATCCAGACGTGGTGAAAACAACTTACTGAAGTTTAAACCGAGCATCTGAATGGGGAAGAAAGGGGATTTAGGTGACTTTGAATGTGGCATGGTTTTGGTGCTAGATGGGCTGGTCTGAGTATTTCAAAAACTGCTGATCTACTGGTATTTTCACACACAACCATCTCTAAGGTTTACAGAGAATGGTCTGAAAAAGAGAAAATATCCAGTGAGCGGCAGTTGTGTGGACAAAAATGCCTTGTTGATGTCAGAGGTCAGAGGAGAATGAGCAGACTGGTTACTGTGACATTCATTTGGTAGGGTCAGAATTTGGTGTAAACAACATAAAAGCATCCTGCCTTGAATCAATGGTTCAGGCTGGTAATGGTGGTATAATGGTGTGGGGGATATTTTCTTGGCACTAATAAGGTGTATGTAATAAAGTGGCCGGTGAGTGTATATGGTAGTGCTGCTAATGCCAGAAGTATAGTTACATAGGTAATCTGGCTGAAAAAAGACAAAAGTCCATCCAGTTTAACCATCAAAAAAAAAAGTTATAGTCCTATAACCACAGTTGATCCAAGTAGGATAATTTTTTGGAGTGTGTCTTTGGAGGTCATGGTAATGGCAAGAAATATTCAGCTACATTTAATTTTTTTTTTACTATTTTGGGTTAGTTTTTCTTTGATAATGAAATATAAATCCATTACCATTTACCACCAAAAAACATGATATAATTTACCTGGATACACTAAGTAATTGCGATGGTATGTACACTTTTCCTAACACATGCCAAAGTTGCAAAACTAGATTGAGGCTTTGAGATTACATTCTGGCCTTAAAGTAGGAGAAAGCCTAACTATAAATATTCTTAAAAATGTTCTCTCCTCCTACCTATCCTGCCTAACCCGTATAAAAAAAGATCCTGATACTTACCTAGTATTTTTAATTAGCTTCAGTACTTTTATGTGATCCTGCTGTTCTGTGTGGGGAAGAGCTCAACAATGACTTTGAATTCTTTAGGCAGTGATGTCAAACATAGACTCCCATAGCCTGGTCATTGTCGTTGTCAACAATGACTTTGAATTCTTTATGCAGTGATGTCATACATAGACTCCCATAGTTAACAATGACTTTGAATTCTTTAGGCAGTGATGTCAAACATAGACTCCCATAGCCTGGTCGTTGTCGGCATTCCCCTGCTCACTGACACGGGGACCCCGCAGATGCAAGATAAGACAATAAGGAAGGATAAGAGGGTTGCTAACTAGGATTTTTTTAGCCAGACTTCTGAGGGGATCTACATGGCTTACAGTTAAACAATAAAATTATTGACTATTTTACAAAGCTGCAGGGATTTTAAATATCTGCTGGGGCCCTTTGACTGCACAGGCTATTTTCTTGAAGAGGTGAACTAAGCTTTAAGATATTGTATAATGATGCCAACATTAGTAAAGGATATGTATTTCGCTTTGAAAGTGGAAGTGATATTTTTTTGCTTCCACTGTGTGATGAGACACCTAGCTAACAGTTGGGAAGCCTCACTGTCATCTTTCACTGCATGCACTACTAGTAATGCAGAGTCATGTCAGAGTTTATTGAGTTTCAAAGAGGGAACTTGTTAGCACCTGCTTAGCTGGTGCCTCTGTGACTGAGGTTTTCAATTTATTTGCAGTGTGACAAGGTACAATATCAAAGGTTATAACGGCAACACCATATACAGTTTCTGGGAAAACGTCATCTGATAAGCATAAGAGCGGTAGAAATGGTCAGCTGACTGAAAAAGGCAAAATTACATTGTGCAGGTATGTGACCCAGAATAAGAAAACTGCTGCAAAAGTGACTGCAGAGCTCAGCCTTCCAAAGCCTGTGTCCACAAAAACTGTGCGGAGGGAACTCCATAAGCAAAACATTCACGGGCGAGCTGCAATTGCCAAACCACTAGTGACTGATATTAATGCTCAGAAGAGGGGAGAGTGGTGCAACACCCATAAATAAGTCTTCCATTGATGGACTATCCATCAATGGAAGACTCTAATATGGTCTGATGAATCAAGCTCCACACTGTTCCCAACCACCGGACGTGCTTACATGTGGCAAACACCATCCCAAGCTTACAACCAGGACTTTTTTGTGCCAATGGTAAAGTATGGTGTGGCGCAATCATGGTTTGGGCAGCCATATATTGGTATTCTTCAAGCCCCATCATCACTTTGAAAGGTAGAGTCACTGTCAGCGACTATGTACAAATTTTGGCCAACCATGTGCACTCCAAAGACAGCGCCATTTACCAAGACATTTATGCTCTGATTCACAGAGCTGGTGTTGTCAAATGGCGGTTTGCCGAGCATGCAGACGAAGACTCACACCTTCCCAGGGTGCCACAGTCACTGGACCTCAATATCTTAGAGCCACTATGGTCAATTTTTGGAGAACAAGGTTCAAGCTCATTTCCTGCCTCTGGCATCTCTGCGAGAACTGAAATAGGGGTGAATGAAAAAGTGTTTTTAAATTGCTTTTACTGCTTGTTCATAATATGTAGGATTCTTCACTATCCATATTTTGGGCAGAAATTCACTTTAAAAGGCAATACGTACTTAAAACAAATGACATATCCCTAGCTAGGTTGAGCTTCCCCACTGTGAAGGATTCACAAAATTTTATCTTGTTGAAACATTTGGCCATTTACTTCATATTTTTAATAGAGAGCGATACAAATTAAAATACTTTCCCAACTGATTTTTACATGTAATCTTTCAGCAAAGATGATCTCTATTTGCTGTATTAATTTCCAGTTCTAAAAATACCTCATTGTCCCAGTAAAACATAATTCCCCACATCCCCATAACACAATAGCCCAATGAGAACCATCCATGGATGACAATCTTATGACACAACTCATCTAATGTTCACATGCACCACAACAGAGATTTGTGTTTCACAGACAGACAGATGGTTAGCACTGCCACCTGGCAGTACTCGTGTCGTTGGTTCGAATCCCAGCCAGGGCACCACCTGCCTGGAGTTTGCATGTTTTCCCTGTGCCTGCGTGGGTTTCCTCCAGGTACTCTAGTTTCCTCCCACACTCCAAAGACATGCTGGTAGGTGAATTGGCTCCTGTCTAAATTGTCCCTAGTATGTGTATGTATGAATGTGAGTTAGGGACCTTAGATTGTACGCCCCTTGAGGGTTAGGGACCTTAGATTGTACGCCCCTTGAGGGTTAGGGACTGATGTGAATGTACAATATATATGTAAAAGCGCTGTGTAAATTGACGGTGCTATATAAGTACCTGAAATAAATAAATAAATAAATACCAACAGCCCTCCCAGAAAAAAGGACCAGAGCAGTTTTATTTTTACTGTACGTTTTGCAAAAATGCGGATAACACATTAACAAATATGCTTGTAAAGACACCTGTACAGAGACTCCTAAAGCTGCATTTATCATAGTTGTGTGGCAGTGTTATCAGCCATTCATTTGAGTGACTATAGTATTTCATTTCAGTCCTCCCCTGGTTTAGTTAATGGTAATGGTTAATTCTTTTATCTAGTGTTTCCATAAATTTGTCCACCCTCTGTATCTCCTTCACAATTGCAGAAGTTAAATATTTAAGGTCTCATTCACACTGGCAATTAAGGCCAATTCGAATTGCAGCAGCAGGAATCTTATGGCTTATGCTCTCATGGCTAGGTGCGGCTGACGACTCCGTTCTCTATAATGACAGGTCGCCAGCAGCCACATCTGTTGGCAGAGCCAGGAATTGCCTGTGGTGATCGCTGCCGGACAAACTTTGTGTGCTTTTAGTAGTGATCACCTCAGATACAGTACTCGCTATTGTTGTTCCATGTCCAAGTCCAGAGCCCAGGACTGTACTTTTTGGAGAATACAGGCAATTACACTGTAAGGTGACTAGTAGACAATCTGAAGGACTCCTCAAATGGTTTAGTCTCTCAAGGAAACATTTTAAAGTACAACTTCAGAAAAATAAAAAAAATCACCTTTGCAGTGGAGTAATAATAATAGGTAAACCACCTGCGCTACTCCAACTACACAAACTATACACTAAACAGATATATATATATGTGGGGAGCTGCTATCACCTGACTAAAACCTGAATGTGCTAATGAACAATGTAAAAAATGGTGTTGTGCTCCCTAAATGGTATCTAAATAAACTAAATACAACCCATAAATATATACATTAATCCAATAATCTTATGCATATAGACATAAATAAGGCTTGTTCCCTTATAAGGGAAGCTCGTATATATGAGTTGGCCGAGTTTAGCATCCTGTCACTGTGAGAAGCTTGGATATCTGGATGGGTCATTCTCAGTGCTGCATGTAAAGGGGGATACCACCATTACTGCTTAACCTGAATCATTAATATGGATGGGTCGTATTAATATACCTGGCGATTTGAAGGCTCATTGGACCTTTGGGTCGCTGCAATAAGGTGAGGGGGCAATCCAGCCGTTGGAGGATCCGGATTTTTCACTCATATCACCATCATCACCAATATATGTGGTTCACTCGTTTGAAGAGTGCACAAGGGGACTTTTTCGCCATTATATATGAATGATTTAGTGGCACATTTCTTTTTCTTTGAAAAGTTCACTATCTGTTTTGGTGTTGTAAGACTGTTTTTTTATGTGTTTGTGTTCACACTTATTTATCCCAATTAGGGAGTGTATCCCACCAGCTAGACAACAATTGGTTGTCATTTATCACTTTGATTTAACACATTGTGTTAGGAGGTCATGTGGTTTTAAAGTTTTTTGTTATCAGGTTTTATCCTGACCTTATCACTTTAGTGCATTCACATTTGTTGTGAGTTATTTTTACAGGGCACTTTCTATTGAGGCACAATTTATGGCATTCATCTATCATTTCACTTGTGACCCAAGTCACTTTTTTTCCCCATTTTTGGGGACGCATGTTTAGTTTTCACTTATTTATGTCATCATGTGATGTTTTTTGTTTACACACGTATGTTTATTGATCTAAGTACCACGTGTTATTATTTATGTCTATATGCATAAGATTATTGGATTAATGTATTATTTATGGGTTGTATTTAGTTTATTTAGATACCATTTAGGGAGCGCAACACCATTTTTTTCATTGTTCATTTGCAGTGGACTACCCTACACTGCAAAGGGTAAATGCTGGTTTAGTCTAGGGCAGAGGATTAAGGAGTTAACACTTTAATCTTCTCTCCAGCACTGTCCCCTGCATCTGCCTCTGCAAGCTGTATCTGGCTCTGGTTGCATTCCAGCTACTTCAGTGTACAATACAGGGTTAATTTCTATATCAGGCATGTCCAAAGTCCGGTCCGATGGCTAATTGCGGACCATGTTCCGGTTTAATATGGCCTCACAGGTAATTTGGCAATATCTAAAAAGCAGACAAGCTCCTCTAAGTGCAATATGTGGTACATTTATTGAGGAACATAATGAGAAACACATGATGAAAGAAAATGAAAGGCTTAGGCATATGTGGTGAAAGTGAAGGACATGGTGGCATCCTTGATGTATAGTAAGCGCTGGAGATGACGACTCGGGATGTTCACACGGAGCCAGCTGGCATGTGTGAGATCCAAATATGGTGTCCAGAGTCCACCCTGGAGCGCAACGTCGACATCAGTGTGATGACATAGGGATGTCCAGCATGCAATGCAATGCATTTCAGAACATGTGCGAGGCCGATGAAAGGCAAAGGTGCACTCCCTTCTCAAGTATTGAAGGAAATCAGTGAGAGTAATTTCGCTGTTTTTTTTAGGGGGAGAAACAAGTACAGATTTCAAATATGTCAGGACCAGTATCAGTCGCTCCTTTATCCATTCTTTTTTTTTTTTGCTGGTAAAATAGTTGGCCCTCACGCATGTTCACTTCATCAAATCTGGCCTTTTTTGAAAAAAGTTTTGACATCCCTGGACTATATACTGTATGTGATGATGCCGAGGCTCCACTCATAGATCTTAGCTTTGGGCGAAGAAGGAGAGCGCTGAAGCCAGCCAGAGCGAGATGTAAGATAAGTAAGTCTGCTTGTAACGTAACCACTAGGCATAACGAATATTTAAAGCTTGCAATGCTAGGGAGCCCGACAGCAAGGGTGGATTTTTTCACTCTCACAATAAACATAACAGAACCTAAAGTGGTTGTAAAGTTTTTTTTTCACCTTAACGCATTCTCTGCATGTCAGCTCCCCTCAAGATCCCCCTGCCCTGAATTACTTGACCTGAACCCGATCTTTATCCAGTGCTGTGCCTATCTGCAGCAGTGCTAATCTTTTTCTCTTCTTCTCACAGGGGGCCATTGGCTCCTGCTGCTGTCAATCAAATCCAGTGAGGAGGGAGCAGGTGGTGGGGCTGAGCCATACTGTGTGTGTCAATAGACACACAAAGTGCGACTTGGGTATCCTATGGGGACACTTAGGAGAGAGGAGGAGCCAGGTGTGCTAACGGGGGTCCCTAGAAGAGGAGGATCATGGCTGCTCTGTGAAAAACCATTGCACAGAGCAGGTAAGTGGGTAAGTATAACATTTTTATTATTAAACAAAAAGTAAACCTTTACAATTACTATTAAAAATAGCCTTATTGTCCACAAATAATCCACACCTGCACTACTTAATGACCCTGTAATTTATTTTTTATTAAAATGTTTCTTACTGTGTTTTTATGCCTCCCTGTATCTTCCTTCATGCACGTCTGAACCTTTCCTTTTCCCCTTGTTTGGAACGAGCAGTGCTTGTTAGTTGAGATCATGTGCACTGCTCTATGCACACTAAAAATCCCATAGTCCAAAATCCCTAGATGCAAGAGAGAGTAACTAAGTTCCTACATACAGTGGGACCATGGAGAATAATTATAGACACCTTCTAACACAGGAAGTTGGATCACAGCAGCAATATATATGTTTATTTATTTATTTCAGGTACTTATATAGCGCTGTCAATTTACGCAGCGCTTTACACATATATATTGAACATTCACATCAGTCCCTAACCCTCAAGGGGTGTACAATCCAGAGGCGGACTGACCATTTGGAAACTCAGGCACTGCCCGAGGGCCTGGGGTTAGTAGGGGGCCCCATGAGATGCCCCTGGTACCTTTTTCATAGGCTTTTTTGAGTTTGGGCAAGGACACAGGGGCCCCATGATCCCCTATTGCCCGGGGGCCCCAATGAGTTGTCAGTTCGCCCCTGGTACAATCTAAGGTCCCTAACTTACATTCATACATACACATATTAGGGCCAATTTAGACAGGATCCAATTAACCTACCAGCATGTCTTTGGAGTGTGGGAGGAAACTGGAGCACCCGGAGGCCTCCTGCATGGAGTTTGCATGTTCTCCCTGTGCTTGCGTGGGTTTCGTTGCTTGCGTTGGCCCTAATATGTGTATGTATGAATGTAAGTTAGGGACCTTAGATTGTACACCCCTTGAGGGTTAGGGACTGATGTGAATGCTCAATATATATGTGTAAAGCGCTGTGTAAATTGACAGCGCTATATAAGTACCTGAAATAAAAAAAAATATATATATATATATACACGAGTAAAACTCGAAAAATTAGAATATCGTGCAAAAGTTCATTTATTTCAGTAATGCAACTTAAAAGGTGAAACTAATATATGAGTTAGACTCATTACATGCAAAGCAAGATAGTTCAAGTCGTGATTTGTCATAATTGTGATGATTATGGCTTACAGCTCATGAAAACCCCAAATCCACAATCTCAGAAAATTAGAATATTACATGCAATCAATAAAACAAGGATTGTACATAGAACAATATCGGACCTCTGAAAAGTAGAAGCATGCATATGTACTCAGTACTTGGTTTGGGCCCCTTTTGCAGCAATTACTGCCTTAATGCGGCGTGGCATGGAAGCTATCAGCCTGTGGCACTGCTGAGGTGTTATGGAAGACCAGGATGCTTCAATAGCGGCCTTCAGCTCTTCTGCATTGTTCGGTCTCATGTCTCTCATCTTTCTCTTGGCAATGCCCCATAGATTCTCTTTGGGGTTCAGGTCAGGTGAGTTTGCTGGCCAATCAAGCACAGTAATCCCACGGTCATTGAACCAGGTTTTGGTGCTTTTGGCAGTGTGGGCAGGTGCCAAGTATTGCTGGAAAATGAAGTCAGCATCCCCATAAAGCTCGTCTGCGGAAGGAAGCATGAAGTGCTCCAAAATCTCCTGGTAGACGGCTGCATTGACCCTGGACTTAATGAAGCACAGTGGACCAACACCAGCAGATGACATGGCTCCCCAAATCAACACAGACTGTGGAAACTTCACACTGGACTTCAAGCATCTTGCAGTGTGTGCCTCTCCATTCTTCCTCCATACTCTGGGTCCTTGGTTTCCAAATGAGGTGCAAAAGTTGCTCTCATCAGAAAAGAGGACTTTGGACCACTGAGCAACAGACCAGGCCTGTTTTTCTTTTGCCCAGGTAAGATGCTTCTGACGTTGTTTGTTGTTCAGGAGCGGCTTCACAAGAGGAATATGACATTTGAAGCCCATGCCCAGGATCCATATGTGTGTGGTGGCTCTTGATGCACTGACTCCAGCCTCAGTCCACTCCTTGTGAAAGTCCCCAACACTTTTGAATGGCCTTTTCCTGACAATCCTCTCCAGGCCATGGTCATCCCTGCTGCTTGTGCACCTTTTTCTTATACACTTTTTTCTTCCACATAACTTTCTATTAATGTGCTTTGATACAGCACTTTGGGAACATCCAACTTCTTTTGCAATTAACTTTTAAGGCTTTCCCTCCTTATGGAGGGTGTCAATGATGGTTTTCTGCACAACTGTCAGGTCAGCAGTCTTTCCCATGATTGTGATTCCTACTGAACCAGACTGAGAGACCATTTAAAGGCTCAGGAACCCTTTGCAGGTGTTATGGCTTAATTAGCTGATTAGATTGGGACATTTTGAGCAGAGAATATTGCACCTTTTCACAATATTCTAATTTTCTGAGATTGTGGATGTGGGGTTTTCATGAGCTGTAAGCCATAATCATCACAATTATGACAAATCACGGATTGAACTATCTTGCTTTGCATGTAATGATTCTATCTCATATATTCGTTTCACCTTTTAAGTTGCATTACTGAAATAAATGAACTTTTGCATGATATTCTAATCTTTCGAGTTTCACCTGTATATATATATATATATATATATATATATATATATATATGTTAAAGATTACTAGGATTTTATTTTTTTCCTTCATTCTACCCAAAAGCCAGCTGATGGGAATTCTGCCAGCACATTCAGTTATTTTTATAGTTTTCTTTGTCTGACTTGGCTAAAAATTCACATTACTGGCTTTAACTTCAGTGCTTGATAAATACCCCTACAGACCAAGATCAACGTAAGCGAAATTTCAGCAAAGTCAGATGAAGCAAAATTGACTTTGCTTGACCCCTATACATTTTAGCCCTAGTTTCTATAAAGAGATAGAATTATAGATTTCACATTGTATTTGCAGTTTTTTTGATACTTCAATGCAACTTAAAGAAAGGGATTTACTAAAACTGGTGCACACAGAATCTAGTGCACTATGCATAGAAATCAACCAGCTTCTAGGGTTTTTCTTGTCTAAGGCCGGCCATACATGGGTCGATTTTCGAACAATTTTTTGTTCGAAAATCGGACCTAAGAATAATTTTCGCTCTTTTAGTGGGACAATGGCACCAGCTGGATTTCGTGGTTCGTCCCCATTTCATTTATCGGGCATGCTGGAAAATGCGTGAAAAACTACAGATTTTCTAAATCATTGGTGGCATAATCAGATTACAGAATTCGACCCATGGGAAATCGACCCATGTATGGCCTGCTTTAGTTTAATTGAACAAGCTAAAGTTAGAAGCTGATTGGTTATTACACACAGCTGCACCAGATTCTCTCTGCACCAGTTTTAGTAAATCTCCCCCAAGAATATGTAAAATAAACATTTTCCTGATATGTGCCTGATGTACCATGTACTTGTATGAAAATATCCTGTTCTCTTTGCAATGCTTCCTTTGTTTGAAATCCCTGTGTTCTTGCCAGTCCCTCTGCTTTCCTATTAAAACTGACCACAATGGGCAGGAGAGCACAGCATGGCCAGTTCTCTAGCTGCTCTCCTTCAATGATCAGACGTGTTCTGACACCACTCCCTGTACAGTCATTTACTGGAAAGATCAGTGTGCTCCTGTTTCTCCTCTCCCACTTCTCTGAGCTCCTTATTCAGCTGAGAACAGAAGGTATGTGATCACTTATATAAAAGGGGAAAAATGTATTTTTAACTTTTTTATATGTAAACCTAAATGTTTTGCCTTTCATTTATATTTTAAACTAAATGGGTTGTTTTACAAGCTGAGGGTTTACATATACTTTAATGTTTTACATTATCCTTCATTCAGGAAAGAATATATGATTTAACCAAACTGAGAGGAAACTATAAATACATAAAAACAAACAGGGAAGGTGCAAACGCCTTGTGCATTACCATAAAAGTTACTGGGAAAATATAAAAGCAGTCAAGATGGGCACTCACGGAGGTGCAGCAAGTAAAGACATATAAGCCAGAAGATGCTGGAACACACTGATATGTGTTTTTAAGATTTGTTACCTAGTACCTGGACATGTGCATTTTTTCAGCTGACACTGTCAGAACTTTTCCTTTTTTTTTTTTTTTTAACTGGGGCCATGTTTTAATCCAAGCTACATTATTCAATAGTTTTTTTCTGTGACATTTCCCTATGGGGATACCCTCATAGTGATCACAGTGCCTCAAACTGGAAGTGATGTGGGGAGTCACTTTTGGTCGGTGGTGTCACGATCGCGGCGTCAGACCCCAGACCTTCTCACCAAACTCGTGACCGAAGGATTAGCCAATCTAAAACCGCGATGTCACATGCGTAACAATGCCACACCCAGCTGCACCCTGCACAACGATTTTCCAGCTAATTGGATCACAATTGATGTACCGGCAGCCTGAGCGATTGTTACTAGGTCAGGGTAAATACGTAATTAACCCTTCACACTGCCACCACCTCCTTTTTGTACAGAGAAAGAGGAAACTCGGCAATATCAGCTAAAACATTATAATGGTTGAGATAATCATCTGCATAATACGGTCATCGCAGGCCGATTAGGCAGAAAGTTAAACAAACACAGTAGCGTTCTCTTTAGAGGCAGGAATTCGTAAATTGCAATAAAGCGCTATAGAAACAGTTCAACACTTTCAGAAGGAAAGATTTATTACTAAAAGGTCAAACGGGTGCAATAAAATATTTACAGAAAAAGATGTAACTAAGATATATATATAAACATACAAAGACCAACAGTACAGCAAAGAGATATCAGAGAGAGGTGAAAGGGTTAAGGTACTTGTCAAAGTCCTGGGTTAGCAGATCCAAGTTTCAGAGCAAAAGGGCACGGGTCTCCCCAGGTGGTATTGATGTTAAAATGGGAGACGTCTTCAACTTTGACTCTTAGGCCTGACAGCCTATTTTGTAGTCCTCAGCAGGGGGTGTCTCTGAAGTCAAGGACCAATACCAGGCTTAGGGCATGGAGGTATGGGTGGATACCTCAACTAGAGCCAAAATCTCCCTTAACTCATATTTTGGCCCATAACTTTCCAGCTGCACAAGTGACATTCCACCCGTGGGTAGATTATTATGCAGACACGTTTTAGGATTGATTAGATATGAATTATGAGATTGTACACTGTATGGTTCACGAGATCTACTTTTCTATTTTCCTATGTATCCGAGACAATGCGAGTGACCTATCAAACTGTTCGCCTTCTCATGGCCAATCTGATGATAGGTCCGGTTTTTATGGAAGTCTCTCATATTCCAAGATATGAGACATAGGGGAGAAATGGATTTTGAAAAGTGTTTATCTGATTCTGTCACCTACGCTGAGTTAGGTTTATTAGGTTGGAATCTATTTCAACTCCTGGGAAAGCTTGCCTTATCTCTTACGAGGTGTTATAATTTGCAGGTTCTTTGGACAGGGAGGCCCCGGCTCCCTTGGGGGGTTTTATAGCTCCTATGACCCTCCTGTGACATTCCCAACTCACACAAATACTGGCCAAATGTCACTGGGCCTCTCTAAGGAGGGAGGGGGGAAGAATGAGGGAGAAATATATTTGTCAGGATGGTTAATCCCTTTGCCAAGATGGAGGTTGTGTCAAGGTCCTACCTTTCTTCAGAGCTTGTGCATCTCCATGAGCTGGCCTCCATCTTGGTTTTCTGCAAAGCATGGTGGGAACCTTTAAGCCTTCAGGCTTCTGCGGCTCCTCCTCAGAAGGGTGTGGTTGAGCACATTTAAACCTGCTGTCTGCAAGTGTGCCCTGCACTTGTGTCCTGTATGTTGCCCTGTTGCAAGCTCTTGTGTTGTTCCCATTGCTCTCCTGGTAACCGACTCGGCTTGGACAAGACTACTCTCTGCGTTAACCCTTTATCTGACCTCCCGTTGTTGAACCCGGCCCGTGACCTGAGTCTTCTTTGCCTACCGTCTAGTACTGTCTGCTCCATTGTTATTGACCCGGCTTGTCTGACTACTCTACTCGTGATCCCATCTAGCTCCCACCAGCTGTACGCCATTGGCGGCAGTCGTTATCGCAGCTGGGGTCACTCGGGGGCCGCGACCTGGTCTCAGGCTGCGTCAAGTCCATCCCCACCATCAGGGGCCCTGGTGAAGGGTAGCCTGGGGCTTAGACTCCGCGCCCTGAGGGACTCTGGTCTGTGGGTAGTGGCTGTCGTCAGTCGCAGCGTGACCATACCATAGGCCTGCCTGCCCATTCCATCGTTCCTGCCCTGACAGGTTGAAGCCAAAATGATTGAACCGCGTCCATCTCTGGGTATACGCTGTTACAGGTGGGATGTTATCATCCATCTATACATACTTTTATTCCCATTTTCACATTTATATTTTGGTTGATAGGATGGGTGCCATGGCGGGTATGTTTCTATATTACTGGACTGGCTGCGGTTCCATCACCTTGGCCCCCTTGCTCTTCTTTCTTTGGAGGATCAAGCAGTAAGCCTTTTACCCCTGAGCTGGAAATGTGTGGCCACTTCTGGGTCACAGGTATACACTGTGTTCCAGGGACTGTCGACAGTCCCCCAGGTGCATGCTGTAGGAGCACATGTACGGGATGTAAGTGGTAAGATCTTGTGTTATGGGATACATCTATCCACTGGTACTCACATTATGTAATTATTAAGCATCAGTTCATTTATCTATGAAAACTCATGTATATTTTATCTATTGATGTGTTTGTGGTATGACTTTTTTTTGTGGCTCTGCCCTGTTAGAGAGGGTTTTTTCACTGTCTACCTGTTTTTATGCACTTGACACTGAGGTACTGTTTAGCATAGCCCTGAGGACTGGGGTGCATTACTGAAACACGTCAGATCGGCTGTGCAAAGGGATGTTGTCTGAGCACTTATATCATGCACCACACGGCATCTTCTGGCTTATATGTATTTAATTGCTGCACCTTTGTGAGTACCCATCTCTACCAGTTATTTATTTATTGAAAACGTATTTATTATTTTCCCAATAAGTTTTATGGTAATGCACTAGGTGTTTGCACCTTCCCCGTTTGTTTCTTTGTAATTATACATTGGATTCGACTACCTGAAGAGTGCTGCATTTGCCTTGCATTCAGGATGCCCTTGGACAAGCTTCATCTCTCTGTGGAGGACTTCTGAGAGCTGAGACTGACTGCTTTTTCTTTGAGAGGAAACTATAATGCATGGTATAATACACAGACCTTTTATATAAACCTCATAATTCTAAAGTATTTTGATTTTGTAGGTTTTTAACTTTCTTTTGTAAAATTAAAAGGGCATGATAGGTAACCAGTTGTGGACCGCCCCATGCAGATATACTGTGACAGGGTGGCTGCTCTGTGCTGGATCATGTATCTGATACATGGTTTGGCTCTTCTGGGTAGGGGGCGCACACACGCATGACCAGTGCCCCAGCTGTGCTGCGATTCATTACAGCACAAACCGATCAGCGGGTCCCAGCCAATGATTTATGGCTGGGACCCGCTGACCGGTGGAGCGGATGACATGTGAGAGCTCTGTGATTATAAACAACACAGAGCTCTGTCCTGACAGCAGGGAATACAATTCTGCATGCCCCTTAGTAAAATCAGCGCACAGTAAACATTCTACACTTGTTAGGCACACAGTTAACCCTTTGATTGCCCCTAGATGTTACCTCTTCCTAGTCAGTGTCATTAGTACAGTATCGTTGTATATTATTAGCACTGATCACTGTATTAGTGTCACTGATGATGTCAGTGTCATTTAGCCAGTTCCCACACAGCGTCAGTTAGTGTCAGATTGCCCGCTGTCCCACTCCAAGTCGCTGATCACCGCCATTACTAATATTAAAAAAAAAAAATTCCAGTATATATCCCATAGTTTGTAGACGCTATAACTTTCATGCAAACCAAATAATATAAGTTTATTGGGATTTTTTAACCAAAAATATGTAGCAGAATACATTTTGGCCTAAATTTATGTAGCAATTTGTGTTTGTGTTTTTTTTTTGTTGTATATTCTTTATAGCAGAAAGTAAAAAAAAATGTTTTTTTCAAAATGTTTTCGTTTATATAATAAAAAATGAAAAACCCGGCGGTGATCAAATAGGGCCAAAAGAAAGCTCTATTTGTGTGAAAAAATTATATCAATTTCAATTGGGTACAGCATAGCATGACCACGCAATTGTCAGTTAAAGGATAAGTTCACCTTTCTACGAAAAATAATAAATGGACATTTTTTGCAGGTTAAAAAATATGCATTTATTATTTTTGTAGCAGGAGCCTGGGAAGCATTGCACCAGTGAACAGCAGACTGCTGGTGCCATGCAGGTCTCCTTCAGACTGTCAGTGTATCTGCTTGCTCGTATATCCCATATGGGCAAGCCGATACTTCTGACAGGAAGACTCAGTGAGATACCATGGCGCTGTGGTAGTTCTTTGAGAACTATAAGCCAACAGCCACAAAGGCGGTCTGGACTTGTAGTCCATTCATTCACAGAACACTAACAATAAGAATGAATGATGCGGCGGCCGTGTGGGCAGAGCCTCGCATGGTCATGCTGTTACAGCTAGTACGGGGAACTTCTCCTCATACTGCTGTCACGGGGGGGGGGGGGGGGAATCAGGCAGCAGCTGCAGGATCGGGAACCTGTTACATCATCTGCAGGATCGGGAACATGTTTTTGTTCCACCCTACAAACGGTTCCCAAGGGCAAACTTTAAAGTAGTGCAGTGCCGAATAGCAAAAAAATGGTCTGGTCACGAAGGGGGTAAAATCTTTTAGAGGTCAGGTGGTTAATAAACAAGAAAAAAACTGTTGTACTAATGACCAGTTGTGAAAAATATTAATATTTTTAGAGAGGGAACCTGAGCATTGTTTCTTTTATCTGCCATTGTTTTGTAATTTAGTGTCTGTATAGTGTACAATGAAAAGAATGGTGAGCATAAAAACATACATTATCTAGGTAATATCTATGTTACATTTGAATACGTAGATTATTATGCTTTGTGCTGTCCTAGTGCTGTGTGGAGTGTAAACAGCCACAATTGATGATCTAGTCCGGCATCAGCCAGACCTTGTTATGGCTTCACAGAAAGTGTGCTGGCAATGTTTTGTATACGCTGGTAAAATGTGTGTTCATTGGTCAAAGTTTCCCTGTTCATGAGCCCTTGTCCCTTGAGCTGAGGATAAGCTAGTGAGTTCCTTAAAGTAAACCTGTATCCTTAAAGGGGAGCTCCACCCAAAAGGGAAAGTTCCGCTTTAAGTCCTCATCCCCTGTTCCCTTTTAAGCATTGGCACCTCTGGGGAGCGGGTACCCAATTGTGACAGATACCCACTCCCACTTCCGCTGCGGCAATCAGAAGCGGAAGTTGTCCTCCCCCCTCCCTCCCTGTAGTCTTCTGAGACATGTGACAGGTCCCAGAGAACTATGGGATCATTCACAAGATGCAGCGCTACTCATGCATGTGCAGTTCGCACCTGGCTGTGAAGCCACAAGCTGTCACAGCCGGGTGCCCACACTAAAGATACCGGTGCCGGGGAGAGAGGACGGCCGGTGAAACAGCTGGGGTGAGGAGAACATGGGATCGAGGGACAGGTGAGTGTCTGTTTTTTGTAGTTGCTGACTTTTATATTTGTACATTTTGACGGCAGCTCCCCTTTAACAAACATTACATTTTTTCATTTTGGATTGTGCAAGGAATAGTTAAAAATCCTTTTATTGTCACCATCTATGATCCATTAGGGAGATTTCTTTTCACTTCCTTTCCTGTATTCACAACAGGAAGAGAGAGAAAATTCCCTAAAGTGAAGAAAATCACCACTCAGACAGCTGTCACTTCGACAGTTGTCATCACTGGAAGATTTCCCCACTATTCCTATTCTAGCGACAGCTCAAAATTATGGATTTTCCCATCACTTTCTCTCCCATTGACAGAGGTCACCAGAACAAATACATGGGTGAATCTTCCCCTGGGATGCAGGAAGCAATAGGCATCTGATAGGGGTTTTAATGCTTGCCTATTGTATCCAAAACTAAAAAATACAAAATGTTGGGCTTAGATATGCACTCACCGGCCACTTTATTAGGTACACCTTGCAATTTTCATGTTGTTTACGCTAAATTCTGACCCTACCATCTGAATGTCACAGCAACCAGTCTGCCCATTCTCCTCTGACCACTGACATCAACAAGGCATTTTTGTCCGCACGATTGACACTCACTGGATATTTTCTCTTTTTCGGACCATTCTCTGTAAACCCTAGAGATGGTTGTGCGAGAAAATACCAGTAGATCAGTAGTTTTTAAAAAATACTCAGACCAGCCCATCTAGCACCAACAACCATGCCATGTTCAAAGTCACTTAAATCCCTTTTTTTCCCCATTCTGATTATCGGTTTAAACTCCAGCAAGTCGTCTTCACTACATCTAGATGCCTAAATGCATTGAATTGTTGCCGTGTGATTGGCTGATTAGCAATTTGTGTTACCAAGCAATTGAACAGGTGTACCTAATAAAGTGACCAGTGAGTGTGCTTCAAGGTCTGTTTCATGGTCTAGGTGTGGTTAATGCACATGAATTAAATATCACTTCACACGGTAACACGTGTTTCATTATGAATTGGCTGCTGATCCACCACAATGGATCAAAAAATGCACATGACCCTTCTTAGCAAAGCAGAGCCCCATGATGCACGGTATGTACATTGTGGTGCACTGTGGTTGCACTTTACTGTATAGTGCTCTGGGGGTTCCACTCACAAAAATAATACACAACACACAGAAAAGGTGAGTATGATTTACTGTTGCCGGAACACACAAGTGTGAATGGGTCTTAGGCTAGGTTCACATTCATGCAGTGCGGTACATCGCATGTGATTCGCACAGGAACCGCACCGCATTACTGTGCAAATCACATGCAAATTGTGTGTGGTGCGATTTGAGCCATACATTATGTATGGCTCATATTGCACCGCATCCACACCAAAAAGGTGCAGGACCCTTTTTTGGGTTCGCACTAGAATCGGATTGCATTCCGGGCAATCCGATTCTGTACTTCACACCGCATTTTAGGGACCGATTTCGGGGTATTGTTAACTTAACATACACACCCACAGCGGTTTGCATGAACGGGGTGCGATTTTGATGCGGTGCGGAATTCGCACAGAAAACGCTGCAAATTTCGGACAGCATCAGTGTGAACCCAGGCTTAAGGTTAAAGGATAAGTTCACCTTTTGTAACATGTTACATGTTACACCCTGTGACGATCGCGACATCAGATCACAGCCCTTCACACCAAACTTGTGACCGAAGGACTAGCCAATCTAAAACCGCGATGTCATGTGCGTAACAATGCCACGCCCAGCTGCACCCTGCACAACGATTTTCCAGCTAATGGACCACAATCGATGTACCGGCAGCCTGAGCGCGATTGTTACTGGGTCAGGTTAGTTATGCAATTAACCCTTCACGCTGCCACCACCTCCTTTTTGTACAGAGAAAGAGGAAACTCGGCAATATCAGCAATAACACTAGGATGATTGTATACTCGTCTGTATACCACTGTCACCGCAAGCAGGTTATACAGAGGGTTAAACACACACAGTAACGCTCTTCAGCAGCAGAAATTCGTAGCTTGCATTAAAGGCGTTAGAAACAGTTCAACACTTTCAGAAAGTAAGATTTATTACTAAAAGGTCAAAAGCGTGCAATAAAAAATATTTACAGAAAAAGATGTAGCCAATATATATATATAAATATACAGAGAACAATAGCACAGCAAAGAGATAACAGAAAGGAATTGAAAGGGTTAAAGTACCTGCCAGTCAGCCTTGGTGTAAGCAGCTTCAAGTTTCATAAGTCAAAAGGATTTCTTGTCTCTACTGTCATGTTAAAAAAACAGGAGACTATTCAACTCTCACAAACCTCACTCCAAGCATAACAGCCTTTTTCTAGGATCTCAACATGGTGTCTCCTTACAGCAGAGAGCCAATTGCCTCATTTGGGGAGGGGTGTTGAGGCAGAGACCCAAGCTAGAACAAAAATTCCTCGTAGCTTATATTATGGCCCATAACTTTTCCTTGAAGCATTTAGCAGCCGTGCCACTAGTAGATTAATATGCAGACGCATCTGCGGAACAGTTAGATATGAAATATTCACATGAATGGTTCAAGAGATATAATTTTCTGCTTTTCTATTTATGCCAGCTAAGGGGTGCAACTTATCAGGAATCTTGTATCAAAGTGACCAATCAGAATATATGCCTGGTTTTTATGTAAGTCCCTCATATTCCAAGATATGAAATCATAGGGGAAAATGGATGTTGAATGTGGTGCCTAGTTTATTACTCCTCTGGAATGTCTTTGAACTCAGTGAAGGGTTTGGTTTACGCTTTTACGATATCCCAGCTTGCACAGCTACTACACAGCTAGGTCCCAGCTCCGTTTGGGGTTCGATAGCTCTGGAGCTCTCCTGCTGTGCTTTGGCTGCCTGTGACCTCTGCAAACACACTCAGACCACATGTCACTCAACAGAGATGGAGGGGGGATGATTGGAGGAGGAAGCCTGCGTTCGGAGTGAGAGATGTTACAACATGGAAAATTCTTAACAAAATGGAGGTTCGCATCCACCTCTGGTTGCATGATTGCTACATGTTACAATCAGACCGGCCCCCACTCCTCCTCAATCCCTGCTGTGACAGCTAGCGGAGGAGCTTCTCCCCCCTCATTAGCTGTCAAATTAAAAAGATATGTCTGCAGGGCTCCATCCGCCTGACTGCGTCACTCATTCACAGTATTCTGTGAACGGGAAAACTACAAGTCCTGGAAGCCTTTGCAGATGTCAGCTTGCAGTTTTCAATGAACTACCACAGTGCTCCACAGCGCCTTGGTAGTTCATTGAGCCTTCTTGTCAGTAGAATCTGCATGCTTGTATGAGATGCATGAGCAAGCAGATATACTGACATCTCAAGGGGAGATACAAAAAAAATAGTAAATGCACATTTTTTTTACCTGCAAAAAAATGCGCATTTATCATTTGTTATTAAAAGGTGAACTTATCATTTAACACAGCCTACAAAATAGTATTATACTCTTTTTAACAAACCCCCTGTAAAGGTCACTGCACCCCACAGAATGTAATTTGGAATTACTGTCTTGTAAGTTTTTGCATAGGTTTTGGCATAGCCCCCCCCCCCCCCACTTTAATGGCAGTGCTTTAGTATGGTGATAGGTTGCTTAGGCACCAATTGGTGCTCTGGGAGATGGGGGGTATGTTCTGTAACCCATTGTCTGCTTACTAGCCTCTCCTACACCAGGATTCTTTGTGCCAAAGACAACTGTATGCTGAAAGAGGAACTCCTGTTTAACATGCAGAGGTATTGCAAAGCACGTTTGGCAAGTTTTCTTAGTTTGGTAATGAAACATGAACACTTTAAAGTAACTCTTTACAAAATGACAAATAGAGTAGTCCAAGAAATCATTAACAGGCCAATTTATAACAAAGAAAGCATATCTCTATCTGCTCTCCATTATACTCCACAGGTTTGCACACACAATGGCCTGCATCTTGGGGTCCAACAAAATGTTGGCCTTGATGGGGAGCCTGTAGTGCAGTCAACTGGATTTGGATTCCTGAAGCCAGCTCAGTGAACATTTGTAAGGCACACTGTTATGCTTTATAAATGTGCAGTCATTTGTTTTCTTCAAAGCAGAGCTATAGCTGTGGTATGGCCACGTCACTGCTTTTTTTTAATGGTCCCTTTATTATAACTAACATCTGTGATTACAGTTCTTACAATGCAATGAAGTATTTTAAGGTGCCCACGAACATGAGATGAGAGGCAGATATGACTACCAAGAAATCTTTCCTTTTAACAATTAGCCCCCGTTCACACTGCATGCAAATTATCGATGTGACTTTGGGAGCGACTTGCAGACATCTGTGCGACATCATGCACAGATGTCTATGCAAGTTGCACCCGAAATTGGCAAAAGCAGTGCAGGAACTACTTTTCAAATTTCGAGTCTGACGATTGGAACAGTTCCAATACTGATCATTGGATGCAATTTGTTAGGCAATTTGAACATTCAAATTGCATGACAAGTTGCATCGGTGTGAACCAAGGCTTAAGGGATAAATAAACCTGCTTACATAGCTGTTTTGCCTTAGCTAGCTCTCCAATTAAATGTGACTTTTGCACTCCTAGACTGGGGCAAAAAGCTGCCTACAAATAAAACTTCAAAGTGACCATATGAGGAAAATAAAAGTGGTAAACGATTTACCTGTTAAACAAGATAATAAATACTCACTTCTGCTTCTTGAACAACTGAACAACTTTGAACAACTGAAGTCTTAACATAATTGGTAAAAAAAATAAACAGCACTATGTAATACCTTTAAATAATAAAGCTGACTAATTTACTGAATGAGGTAAATAAAATACATTTGCAGTATACTGCATACTTTTTTAATTCTTTATTTTAAGATCAGCAAACTAGTTAAAAACACACATCCATATTATACACTATACCGGTGCTTTCCAAACCATGGCCCAGGGACCATATGTGGCCCTTTGTTTGCCTGTATCTGACCTTCAGGGCACTATTCCTCCAAATGACACCAATAATGGGTCACCATTCCTTCCTCCAGCCAATACCAATAATGGGGCACTATTCCACTAGCTGACACCAATGATGGAGAACCATCCCTCCCATTGATATCAACAATGGGGCACAATTCCTCCCATTATACCCAATGATGGGGGATGGTTTATTCCCACTGGCCACAGTCTGCCCACCCTAAAGCCTGAAGAACAGTAAACTGGCCCTTTGCTTAGAAAGTTTAAAATAACTATTTTCCATTAGAAAAAACAGTGTAACCATCAAGACTATAATGCCTTTTTTTCTGACTGATAGACAGAGAGATTTATTTCTTTGCTAACCAGCATAAATCCTTGTTATGGAAGTCCAGCTGTGGTTGATTTAAATTTTCCCTGCTGTTGGTTCCTTTTAACTTTGAATATTATTTAAAGCTGATGTATCAAGGGGGTTTCTTAGCCACAAACAGGAACAGTATTTGTTAGAATGACTAAATTCATTAGTACCAGATTTTCCTGAATTTCTCAATGTGAGTATAATGAAAGTGAAAGGTATTCCATCAATTGTATTTATTCTAGACAACCTTTGGTTCACTGTAGCATGTGAATATTGCTTCCACAGAGCCAAAGTACGAGCTCTTGCTACATTGTGCTTTTGGATAAAAAAGAAAATTGTTATATTTTTTATTTATTGGTACAGAGTTCAAATCGATTTGAACAACTGTATGTTTCAAACCGTAAAAATGTAGCTGTAATTTCCTTTTCCCTCTAAAACAGGACAATTCCAGAAGATGTGAAACAGATATTGAGATTCTCCATTATATCTCTAGCACAAAATGGGCACTTGTGGATATGGATTGTGTATGAGCAATGGGACTGAATACCATCTGGAAATTAAAGTGGTTGTAAAGGCTCAAGGTTTTTTTACCATGATGCATTTTATGCATTAAGGTAAAAAACCTTCTGTGTGCAGCATCCCCCCAGTTCCCCCTAATACTCATCAAAGCCCCCTCTTATCATATCAGTGATGTGCATTAGAGTCTCGGTTATACCAGGACTCCTTCTTCTCGTTGGCTCCCACTGCTGTCAATCACAGCCAGTGAGCCAATGAACGAGAGAGAGGGGATGGGGCCGAGCTGTGGCTCCGTGTATGAATGGGCACACAGAACAGTGGGTGGCCCCATAGCAAGCTTCTTGCTGGGGGACACCCGACAGGAGGGAGGGGCCAGGAGAGCCTGCAGGGGACCCGAGCAGAGGAGGATCCAGGATGCTCTGTGCAAAACCACTGCATGCAGCAGGTAATTATAGACATGTTTGTTATTTTTTCTTAAAAAGAAATAAACCTTTAGAATCAGTTTAAATAGATGCCTGCCTCTTGAAATCTGATAGAGAGCGAAGATTCATAGGCAAGAAGTTCTGGGTGTTCCTGCTAATTAGGTGTGACTTACATGCCAAGGTCTTCCTCCCACCTCTGTAGATACTAAGGTGCTTCCAGGATTTTGTTTTCAGTGGGAACATTGAAAAAAATTAATGGGGTGCTGGGGTTTGCTGGAGGGTCTATTAATGCTCGCTGCTAGGGGATCTATTGTTACTGGTGGGATCATTTGTTGCTGAGAGAGGGATCTTTTTTTCTGGAGGGATCTTATGTTGCTAGTGGGCCAAGTGTTGCTGAGAGGGATCTACTGTTGAGGGAGGGGTCTATTGTTTCTGGCTGCTGCTAGGTCTATTGATGCTGGCTGCTGAAACATCTACGGTATTGTTACATGGAGGCTCTATTAATGCTGGGGGGTCTATTGTTGTTGGGTTGGTATTTTGATGCTGGTGGTCTATTGTTGCTGGGGGGAGGGGAATCTATTGTTTCTGAGGGAGATCTATTATTGCTGGAAGGGCCTATTGTTTCTGGCTGCAAAGGATTGTACTTGGAGGTAGGTAGGGGATGGAAACAATGGGTGACTCAGAAGCGGAGAGTACCTGCACCTACTCTCTGAGAAAAAAAAGCCCTGGGTGCTTCTATGTTGTCTTGTGATATTAAAAGTGAATATATAGAAAAAGTGGGTGAGATGAATGGAAGTGAATTAGTAGTAAGCTTCACCAGTTATTTAGGCCCAAGCCAAAGTGGTGGATTGCAGTTTGATTTAGGAAACAATCTTCAAAAAAACTCTCTAACAATTCCCAAAAGAAAAGTCACACTTTCACCCTGGAAAGTACTAACACCATAAACCTTTTCTCAAACACCTTTATCCCAATACCCTAATAGCCCTCACTTCAAATATTGTCCAAACATAAGTCCAAAATACATCATCCAAATATTGCATGAAATATCCAATTCAATTCGCCACTCCAGATCCAAAGTACCTCAAAAAATATAAAACTAGATATAGTGCATTAGCCTTAAATTTTCAAATATTTAATCGGTGACATGTGATTACATGCAAAACCAATATTGCAGTGAAAAAAAAAAAAAAATTCCTATATATGAAAGAATATATTCACACAACACTCTGTGAAATTCAACACAACAAAAAGTGAATATGAACACATCAAAAATAAATAAATCAATGAAAAATATATGAAAAAATTATAGTGAACACTCCGTGACTCCCCACACTCGTGAGGTCATATATTATATTCCCCTTGAAATCACAGCAAACTTAACAACCTGTGAAAGTGATATTATTCAGTGGTGCCACACAATAGTGGGATTCAAGGCAATTACCCTCTTGCAGCATAAACCAGCATAGACCTGCACTTCAGGGTTTGTATTGTCAGCTTCCACCCTGTGGGTATGCCTATTACAATCTCCCCAATTCCTCGTGAGGGTAGAGAATAGAATCATCAGTGGAGTGTAAAGGGTAATTAACAAACTTTTATTAAAATCTCACATTGGAAATGAGAAAATACATCCATCAGTCCCAGCAGTTCTTTCAGCTGAACATCCAATAACAAAATGGCCGCACTGCTCCTTTCGGTTTTACGTCTGACGTCACGTAACTGACGCGTTTTGTTACTTCCGACTTCTTCTCGAGGGATCCTGACGTCTAGGAAGCGGCTCCTCTTATCCTGCTCTGTAAGATGTAAGATGGCGGCTCGTGCCTCCTGCCAGGAATACAGAGCAGGATAAAAAACTACTAACACCAGTTAAGAAACCACCAGGGTTGCAAAGGTCGCACTTGCGACCGGACCCTGGCATTCCACCACAATGGGGGGGGCCCAACATGGCAGGAAGGGAGCCCACTGACGGACATGTGAAAAGGTCCCGCTGCGGGACCGTAATAAAGAGTCCTGCAATGAGAGTAAAGGGTCTGGGGTCAGGGGGGCCCTTCATGGCTTCTTGCACCAGGGCCCAGAAGGTTCTAGTTATGCCTCTGGATATAATTGTTAGTACTCCTGTACACAATTGATCTAAAGGCCTTATACAAACTTTTTCAAATGTTTTTTCATCAGAACTGCAAACAAGGAGACACATGGGGATTTTTACAGGGTTTATCTCTGTGCTGGCTAGGATGACCAGAAGCACAGAAAGCAATGCATCTACACAAACCAGCAGTCAGGTTCATCCAAGCTTCCTCTGTCCCTCACCACAGCTAACTGCTCTGTGTGCAATGTGAGCAGCGGCGGCCGCTGTCAGCCTGTCATTAGTTTAAATAGGCTGAGCAGCCACTGCTCTTCACATGCCCTGGTCATTCCAGCCACAAGAAACTACTGATTCTTGCCACAGGAATACGCTAGCTGTATCTAACCAACCATGTGAAAGAAGCAGTTGAGTTAAATAGCTGTAAAGTAGAAAAATATTTATTTTCTATACAATTCCCAATTTTTTTTTCTTTTCCGCTTGTGGTATCATCATCAAGGCAGCATTGAAGTGAATAGGCAGAATTCTCATTCATGAAAACATCAATCATGACTCATAGATTATGGCAGTGACGCACATAATCCATTGTACAAAAATATACTGCATAGATCACACAAACACTGCCTTCCCTGTCAAATGGCTGCTATAAAGCTTCTGGACTTTTCCTGGTTTTATTATGTATAGTTTTATACTAAGAATGATGATTCTTATCTTGCAGTGTGAATTGCTGACCTTGAACATTAGGTTTTTTTTACTGCTTTTATTATTAATAATGCTAGTATTAATAGCTTGCAGAAAAATCAATACCAAAGATTCCATGCACTGTGTGATATTATACAGCCATTGTATTGAACAATTTTAGTATCCCCTATATGGAACCGTTGTCTAAACAAAGATGAATACATATACTGTAGTACAAAAGAATTTTCTACTGTATAGTAAATTGTGTATTTCTAAATGATAATACTTCATTTAAAAATTCAGTCTACTACTAAAAGGAAAATGTAACATTTCAGGTGAGGGGTTTTAGAATATACAAAAGAACATCAGTCTTTGGAAAAGGGTGTTGTTTAGAAATTTCCGCTGCATTTAAAGTGGAAATTGATTATACATTGAAGTATCACTCTTGCGTAAAGGGAGGCATATTTTAGCAGCTTCAGAAAACAGCTTGTATAGAAAAAGCTAACGTCTTTGCCTTTTTAGTGACTTCCCTATTTTACTTTTGTTTTTAGCTACAATCATATGTGAATCATGGTTTCTCTTTTAAATTCTAGTGTACAATCCTTTTAGTTTAAGAACTAAGATACATGATTTTAGAAAATAGCAATCTGACCTTATATGTTTGTATATCACAGCATTTCATGTTACAGCCCTTTTCTTTTGTATTCCCCTTCCTTCCAATTTTTAGGCACATAGTAACCCGAGCTAGTCCTTGAATGACCCAGACTTCTCTCTCAGTTGCAAAGGAAATTGGGTTTATTTCATAAGGCAATTCAAAGACTACTGAAGGTGTACAAAGTGCAGTTATACAAAACAACCAGTCTGAAAATTCCAGGTATGGGGGCGTGTCCAAAATGGCGACCAGAGCGGCTGCATAATCGATAGCTCCGTCACCTCACTAGATAATCCGCTGCCATCCTGCGGACCCACAGTGGGAACTGGAGGTCCTGCCGTCACTGCCTGCACCTGCAGGAGGGGAGCTGAGTGGCTCCGACCCCTCTCCGTGGCACCGGACTTCCGCGGCCTATTGAGGCCTAGCGCGGCCTCGATTTGCTCTGTGCTCGGAGGTATCTGGGGCACTGCTGCGCCGCTGCCAGACGTTGTGAGTACAGCCTGCTGCTGGGGAGGGCTATTGGTGGCCATCTGATCCCCCATCCGGGCTGCATGGACTGTGGCCTGCAATAGCGGGCCTGGAGGCTCTTCCTTGGGAAAACGGGGCTCCTACTGGGCCTGAAGGCCTACTGTGGCAAGTGGATCTGAATAAAAATGGCCCCTGTTCCCCATCTGGCTCCATTCCCGGGGCTGGAGTCTTTCTGGGGCCTGCATCTGGGCCTCGGACCTTCGTGAAGAGTATCTTACCACGGCTTATATCTACCCCCCCCTTCCCGCTGTGATAATCATTTTTACAATACACAGAATATCTTGGGGCGTCTGATCGCTCCTATGTAGACGGAGCCTTATATCTGCATCAGGCTTTACTGGTCCCCTGGGGTTATTCTCATCCTTGGCTATACAATTTTCAGTTGATCACCCCCAGGAGACTTCCTGCATGCTGTCCACCAAGAAGAAAAGTAGGGGTAATGCTCAAAAATCCATTACAACAACTTACTGAAAATGCAGGAAATTTGCTGCATGTCTCAAGATAATACCGACCGAGCATCCCCATACTGTCTTACGCAGGATACCGTAGCTCATCCATCTGCACAGGACAGTGAGTATGCACAGCAGCTTACAAAGGGGGATTTTGAATCGTGTTTGGAGACTATGTGCACTAAGTTGGCCGCTAAATTCCAGTCGGAGCTCCACAAGAGTACAAACGTCTTTTCTCAGGAAATAGCTGTGCTGGGTTCCAGAACAGATCGTATAGAGACAAAACATGATGATCTCAACTTAGTTTATGGCGAGCTCTCCAGAGATCATGATAATTTACAAACGGCCTTTTGCAGTTGCAGGCACAGGTTGAGGATCTCGATAATCGTAATCGCTGGAACAACCTGTGTGTTCGGGGTGTTACGGAGACAGTGACCGATCTTTCACAAACTACAACTAAATTGTTCAAATCCCTTCTTCCAGACCACAACCACATGCAACTGTATACAAAGAGCTCTGCGTCCAAAACCTCCTAACGATAAACCACCTCGGGACATTGTTCTGTGTATGAAAGGTTTCCTGATCAAAGAAAACATACTCAGAGCTGCTCGCAATAGCCCTGTGATCTCTTTTGAAGGCTCAAAAAAGAAAATCAAATCTGCTCTTTTTTTCAGCTCGTATCCGCTACAAATGGGACTTTCCCTTTAAGTTGATAGTTCCACACAATGGCAGCACATATACAGCCACAACTCTTCTGGAGGGGAAGAAATCCTGGCTAAATTAGGCCTCAACGTCCACCTTCCACCCCTTGGGTATCTCCTATCTGGAACACTCCATCACTCCATCTCCACAAAGGGAAAGGAGGATAGTCAGACAAGAGCCGGGATGAAAGGGTTTTGCTCTTTTGCATCGTATTCACAATTTTTATAAGATAATGAGACATGCTGTAGACTCATAATATTCAAACATGTCTGTTAATTTTGACTTATCCCTTAGCTACTTGGATGTGCAAAAATTTTTAATGGGTCTTTGGACCCTTAATTCACAGCCCGTATACTGATTCTGTGGGACTCCTTGATGCGTGACCCCACCCTGTTGTTGAGCATGGCCGGAGATGTCACTGCCCAGATGTGGAGTGGCCGCTCTCCATGTTTTACGGCGGCGTTGTTTGGGCCCGGTTGGCCCTTTGATGTTAAGTTTCTCTGTCTTTTCAGATGAGGCAGCTAGCCTAACTGATCCATGGTTTTTTGTGTTTTCCTTAGCTATAGGGGCTCTTAGGCCCTACTTCTATTGTTTTATGTTTTTTTGATAATTTTGGTACATGATGGTAGTCATACACAATTTTGTGGATATCCCTGCCGCAACCTTGTGACTTGGATGCTCCATAAAATGATACTGACAGATTTTACCATACACGTTGCAGATCCACAGATTAGACCAACTTTTTCTGATACAGCTCAGATGGTTACAATAATGTTGAGTGATACTATTTTTCTTAGCCATAGTGATCTATTGTATATCACATAATGTCCAGGGTTTAAATTCTCCAAATAAGTGCAAAACTGCCTTCCTCCAATATAGACGCCTAGGGAGCGAAGATTATTTTACTACAAGAAACCCATTTCGCAGCTACTAAACATCCCACGTTCTTTCACAGATCTTATAAGCAGGGGTTTTATACCTTGCATTCCACTAAAAGCAGAGGCGTAGTGATTTTTCTTCACAACTCGTTTCCCTTTGATGTTCAACATGTTCATCGTGACCCTAAGAGCAGATTTATCATTATTAAAGGCACCCTTTCGGGTCGTGAACTCACAATAGCCAATGTTTATGCACTGAATTTGGCGCACGCATCCTTATTTTCATATTTCTTTAATGTTCTTGATAAGTTTCTGTCCCCCCATTTATTGGTGGGAGGTGACTTTAACTTGGTAGCTAACCCCCTCCTAGATAGAAGTTCATCTTCACCTTTCTCCCCGGCCTTTCCGAAATCCCTCACCAATAAACTAGAAGCATTTCAGCTGGTGGACTCCTGGAGAGCACACAATGTGGGAGCAAGGGAATACTCATTTTACTCCCACCCACATGACTCATACTAGGCTGGATTATATCTATTGCTCCCCCCATTTTGCGGGCCAACTTCAAGAAGGCGGCCATACATATACAGTGAGGAACAGAAGTCGCAGGGTGTACTTCTGTTGCTCAGTGTATGTCCTTTGTCAGATCATAATATTGTGGCACTGTCTATCACCTTCATAGGTCTAGCACCTACTGCCTTCTCCTGGTGACTAAATGATTCTATGCTTACAGATGTTAACTCCCGCCAAGAAGTAGTTACTTCCATCCAAGAATACTTTTAGCTGAACACAACTCCTGACATCTCCCCGACTACTTTATGGGTAGCCCATAAGGCGGTCCTGCGAGGCTGCCTTATCTCTATGGTGTCATCTAGGAATAGGGAGTGTTGGAAACAAATTCAGAAACTTACTAGGGAATTAGAAACGCATTACAGAACTCATATAGGCAATCCATCTCTCCTGAACAGAACAATGATATCACAAAAGCACCTAGAATTGAATACCTTACTATCCCAGAAAACTGAAAAGGCTTTGCACTGGTCTAAGGCCTCTTTTTTATTATAAAGCAACTCAACATCTATTATGTTCGCAAGGAAACCTTACCATTCTATACGGCCCCCACATATCTATAAGTTACATATAAGAATGGTAACATCTCCTCTTTACCTCAGGAAGTACTGGGAATTTTTAAAGAATTTTATTCCACCCTATTAGCTCCCCCACAAACAACTTCCACTCCCCTAGATGGCTCGTGGCTTGATTCTTTATCCCTCCCTGCTCTCACACCCTCTCAGATATCTTCCCTCAATGTCCCATGTACTCTGGAGGAAATAACCCGTGCGATTGGCGCACTGCGAACTTCCACAGCACTGGGCCCAGATGGGTTCACGGCTAGTTATTATAAGCATTTTGCTCCTCGGTTAGCCCCTTTTTTGATGTCACTGTTCAATAATATTTTGCAGGGCGGCAAGTTTCCTGAGGAGATACTTTTGGCTAACATGTCCCTGTTACCTAAACTCCTAAAAGATCATCTTCTACCTCAAAACTATAGACCTATCTCAGTGAAGAACAATGATCTTAAGATATTCAGCTGTGTTTTGACAGATAGATTGGCCCCTATTATCTCCTCTTTGGTCTCACCTGACCATTCGGTATTTATTCCAGACTTATCATGGACAATATGGGGTTTATTTACTAAACCTAGTTGACTCAGAATCTTGTCCACTTCTGCATAAAAACCAATCAGCTTCCAGGTTTTATTGCTGAAGCTTAACTGAACATGCTAAGGTTAGAAGCTGATTGGCTGCCATGCACAGGTGCCCAAGATTCTGAGTCAACCAGGTTTAGTAAATAAACCCCCATATGTCTCTCACTAAATGTTATTCAGGACGCTAACCTACATTCTAAAGAAGTGTTGTTGAGCCCAGAAAATGGGCTTCAATGATGAATTTCTGTCTGGTGTACATGCTCTGTATACCTCCCCCCAAACAAGAATTAGACTCCCAGGCTGAAACTCTGACTTTTTACACAGGGCAGAGGTACCTGTCAGGGCTGTCCACTTTCACCCTTACTATTTGCGTTAGTTTTGGAACCCTTCGCTATAAGAACACACCCGGATATTTCAGGGTACCCATTTTTTGTCTCACAATTTAAATTATGTATGTATGCAGATGATGTTATGCTTTTCTTTACTAGCATGTTAGAATCATTGCCCAATTTATGCACGTTATTGAATGATTTTGCATCCATATCAGGTCTCACTGTAAATTTTACTAAATCAGTTGTCTCCGTAGCTCTTTCCCATTTTGTTGGGCCACAGACTGGATCTCATATCTAGGTATTTTTTTACACCCAGCTCCTTGGGACTATTTGCAGCTAATTACCCACCATGTGTGTCACGCCTTTTGGCGAAATTACTTTATTTATTCCGAGCACTCCCAATCTCGGTCTCAAAAACATTCCTTGATCGTTTTCAACGGATGATTAATAATTTTATGTGGCGTAATACACGTCCTCGTTGTACTTTATCCATCCTATATCAGTCGCAATGGGTGGGTGGCCTCGGACTCCCCAATTTTTGGCTATATTACCTGTCGGCTTGCTTTACACAACTATCGCAATGGGCGACTATTAACTCCCAGGTTCCTTGGATCAGATTTGAATCTCAATCTATACGCCCGTTCTATCTACCTGGTCTATTATGGACAAAAATTCCCCCTCGCTCATTGTTGACCCATAATTCCATTGTTGCCCACTCACCGAAGCTTTGGTCTCATTATAAACTTAAATTAAATCTTGTCTCACCAGGTTCATCGTTTTTGGAGACCCGAATTTCATCACTGCATTTTCATCTCCACAGGCATTCCGCTGGAGGTACTATTGATCCTTTATCTGATTATCTGATTTTCAAAGAGGAGGGTCTTATATCACTTTTGAGACATTGCGCACACTTTTCGATATTCCACTTCGCAAATACTATCGTTATCGGCAAATAAGAAATTTTTTCAATTCACATTTTGGTTTGATACCTTCGTCCCCGGTTACATTTTTTGAACATATTAGCCGTGATTCTTCTAGGGGTAGGGGTCTTATTTCAGATTTGTATCACCTTTTTTCGTTAACTATCTTTCCCTCACCCCTGTCTGTATAGACAGAAATGGGCGGCTGATAGTGGTGCCACCTTTTCTGAAGTGGACTGGAAGTCCATGGTGGATAACATATGTAAGAGCTCTAGATCTCTTTCTGTCCATGAGACGGCCCTTAAAGTATTAACCCGTTGGTATTATACCCCTCTAGACTGCACGTCATGTTTCCAGGGATGTCCCACCTTTGTTTCCGGGGTTGTGGACTTGCTGGTACCCTTGTGCATATATTTTGGGCCTGTCCAAGCCTTTCATTGGTATGGTGCAAAATCTCTGAAGTGGCCTCTGCTGTGGCAGATGCGCCGGTGCATTTGTCTATGTAGTCTTGCCTACTGGGTGCCCATATCTCGGGAATACAGACTGAGGCTATGAGGCTAATTCACACCTTCTGTATGTCTACCTCTGGGCCATTGCCCTTCATTGGAAATCGCCCACAGTACTATTGGCCTCAGTTCTACGAACAATCGATGCATTGATGCTCATGGAACAAATTCATTATACGTGTCAGGGCTCCCAGGTGTGACCAGAGGTGTGTGGCTGACGCAGGGAAACGCAGACCTCAGATATGTTATAAACAATATAATTTATTAACACTAACAATACAAACATAAACGCAGTGCAATACTAAAACATAATACAGTGCAACCAAACCAAACCAAACCAACCACCCACAGATAACAGTACATACAAGCAAGCGTCGTCAGGCAGGCCGGGTCAATATCAATAGGGCAGGTAGGTACAGGGGGAGCAAGCGGAAATTGGTCGGGGTCACAGGCCAGGTTCAGCAGGTAGCAAGCAGCGTAGTACAGAGGGTCAGGCAGAGGGATGGTCAGGGTCACAAGCCAGGGATCAGAACAGGTAGCAAGCAGCGTGGTACAGAGGGTCAGGCAGAGGGATGGTCAGGAGCGAGCCGGGATCAGAGCAGGAGAAGTCAGCAGCGGTTCAGAAACAGGATGCAGGACAGAAACAGGATACAGGGCCCAGGACAAACACAACACCAAGGCCGAGTCTGTGGGTCTGGCCATCCCTTAAATACCCCAGCATAATCAGTTCCAGGTGTTAGCTGGCTGCAAAGTTGAGTCTCTGATTGCTGGGAGCATCCGCTGGCCAGCCCTGGTACTGCAGATCAAAAGGCAGGTGAGTCCCACCATTGCTGGCCAGTCCATTCCTGATAGTACCCCCCCCCCTCAAGGAGCGGCCTCAGGACGCTCCAAACAGTCCTAGCTGGGAAAAATGTTCCACCGCCCGGGTCTGGTAACTGGCGGGATATCAAAGACTGGCACACCGGGCAGGACTCCGGGCAGCGGTACACCGGGCAGAGGCACATCGGGCTGGACTCCGGGCAGAGGCACACCGGGCAGAGGCACACCAGGCAGAGGCACACCGGGCAGAGGCACACCGGGCTGGACTCCGGGCAGAGGCACACCGGGCAGAGGCACATCGGGCTGGACTCCTGGCAGAGGCACATCGGGCTGGACTCCGGGCAGAGGCACATCGGGCTGGACTCCGGGCAGAGGCACATCGGGCTGGACTCCGGGCAGAGGCACATCGGGCTGGACTCCGGGCAGAGGCACATCGGGCTGGACTCTGGGCAGAGGCACACTGGGCAGAGGCACATCGGGCAGAGGCACATCGGGTTGGACTCCGGGCAGAGGCACATCGGGCTGGACTCCGGGCAGAGGCACATCGGGCTGGACTCCGGGCAGAGGCACATCGGGCTGGACTCCGGGCAGAGGTACATCGGGCAGGACTCCGGGCAGAGGCACATCGGGCAGGACTCCGGGCAGAGGCACATCGGGCTACCAGGCGAAGCAGCAGGCCACCAGGTGGAGAGGCAGGCACCGGGCCCCCGGGCGGAGCGGCAGGCACCGGGCCCCCGGGCGGGGCGGCAGGCACCGGGCCCCCGGGCGGGGCGGCAGGCACCGGGCCCCCGGGCGGGGCGTCAGGCACCGGGCCCCCGGGCGGGGCGACAGGCCTCGGGCCCCCGGGCGGGGCGACAGGCCTCGGGCCCCCGGGCGGAGCGGCGGGCGCTGGACCCCCAGGCGGAACTACAGGTCTCGGGCCCTCAGGCGAAGCGGCGGGCGCCGGACCCCCAGATGGAGCGACAGGTCTCGGGCCCTCAGGCGGAGCAACAGGTCTCGGGCCCCCAGACGAAGCGGCGGGCACCGAGTCACCAGGCACGACAGTGGGCACCGAGTCGTCTGGCAAGACTGCGGGCACCGAGTCAACTGGCGGAACAGCGGGCATCGAGTCAACTGGCGGAACTGCGGGCACCGAGTCGTCTGGCAAGACTGCGGGCACCGAGTCGTCTGGCAAGACTGCGGGCACCGAGTCGTCTGGCAAGACTGCGGGCACCGAGTCAACTGGCGGAACAGCGGGCATCGAGTCAACTGGCGGGACTGCGGGCACAGAGTCGTCTGGCAAGACTGCGGGCACCGAGTCGTCTGGCAAGACTGCGGGCACCGAGTCGCCTGGCAAGACTGCGGGCACCGAGTCGTCTGGCAAGACTGCGGGCACCGAGTCGTCTGGCAAGACTGCGGGCACCGAGTCGTCTGGCAAGACAGTGGGCTCCGAGTCAACAGGCACGACAGTGGGCACCGGGTCATCAGGTATCGGATTGTCTGGCTCGACAGCGGGCATCGGGTCACCAGGTATGACAGCGGGCACTGGGTCACCAGGCATCAGGTCATTTGGCTTGCCAGCGGGCACCGCGTCATATGGCAAGGCAGTGGGCACCGGGTCACCAGGTATGACAGCGGGCTCTGAGTCAATTGGCACGACAGCGGGCACTGGATCAGGTACCGGATCATCTGGATCAACAGCGGGCATCGAGTCAACTGGCCTAATAGGATCGTCGGGCTGGATCAGTTCATCATGCTGAGTAGCGGCATCAGGCTGAATGCAGGCATCAGGCTGAGTAGAGGCTTCAGGCTGAGTAGAGGCTTCAGGCTGAGTAGAGGCTTCAGGCTGAAGAGAGGCATCAGGCTGAAGAGAGGCATCAGGCTGAAGAGAGGCATCAGGCTGAAGAGAGGCATCAGGCTGAGTCACGGAAGGCAGGTTCACCGGTTTGGATACTGGCAGGATGGTATTGGTTGGAAAGAATTTTCGCTTTTTTCTGGTTTTAACTACTGGAGCACTGCAAGTAAACGCAGGTCTGCAAACGAATGGAGCAGCTGGAGACAGAGAAAAACTGGAGGATGGAACAGGAGAGGGAGCAGTTGCTACAGAGGGCTTTTTTACAGGGTTAAAGGCAGGATAGGTGCAGCGAGTGGGAACAGGGTACTGACATGCGGTAGATAGCCAAGTATACTGGGCTGTAACTGGAGGAGCTGGTGGGAATACAGGAGTAGAGTTAGAAGCAGGACTGGGTTTTTGTAAGCTGACTGAGGCTGGGTGCAACAAGTCTGTCCATGTCTGCAGTATGGGTTGAACAAAGCTGAGCTTACACAAAGCCTGTCTGGTCAATGACTGCACTGCGTTTATACAATCTCTTAGTGTCTGTGGTGAACATGTGGAATAACGCTCCAGAAAGTAACCCACATCATCCTCTAATAACCACACCAGGGACTCTACCTGGTCTGCACTAAATGGTGGCAAAAATTCATCCCTGCATTCGGGGGAACCAGATGAAACCAACTCAGCACAAACCTCAATCAAAGGCTGCACCTCAGAGAACTCTGTGCCCTGATCTACTAGAACATGAGTGAGCCGTATACATTCTAGTAGTTGATCCCTGGGATACTCCTTCAGAGTTTGATAAGCATACTCCCTGTCATCAAACACTAGCAGATATAAATACACAACCTCATCCAGATCCATCCTTCCCAGCAACAAGCCAAGATGGCTTCCCTGTGCAGCCACTTCTGGTCAGGATTGGCCTTGGTGTAATGTCAGGGCTCCCAGGTGTGACCAGAGGTGTGTGGCTGACGCAGGGAAACGCAGACCTCAGATATGTTATAAACAATATAATTTATTAACACTAACAATACAAACATAAACGCAGTGCAATACTAAAACATAATACAGTGCAACCAAACCAAACCAAACCAACCACCCACAGATAACAGTACATACAAGCAAGCGTCGTCAGGCAGGCCGGGTCAATATCAATAGGGCAGGTAGGTACAGGGGGAGCAAGCGGAGATTGGTCGGGGTCACAGGCCAGGTTCAGCAGGTAGCAAGCAGCGTAGTACAGAGGGTCAGGCAGAGGGATGGTCAGGGTCACAAGCCAGGGATCAGAACAGGTAGCAAGCAGCGTGGTACAGAGGGTCAGGCAGAGGGATGGTCAGGAGCGAGCCGGGATCAGATCTGGAGAAGTCAGCAGCGGTTCAGAAACAGGATGCAGGACAGAAACAGGATACAGGGCCCAGGACAAACACAACACCAAGGCCGAGTCTGTGGGTCTGGCCATCCCTTAAATACCCCAGCATAATCAGTTCCAGGTGTTAGCTGGCTGCAAAGTTGAGTCTCTGATTGCTGGGAGCATCCGCTGGCCAGCCCTGGTACTGCAGATCAAAAGGCAGGTGAGTCCCACCATTGCTGGCCAGTCCATTCCTGACAATACGTTACTGGATAGGATGCATTTATTTGACAGAAAATGGGATGTTTGAAAAACTCATAGACATTCACCATCTGACCAATGAATATTCATGATTTAATTAATAGTGTTTCTCTGTTGGTAACCTTATTGCTCTGCCTACCTTCCTACCTACTTTGCTCATGTACTTAACTTTTATGCCTTACAGGATTGTACCTTATTGGAATGAATATTAAAGATGTGCCTTGTTTCTGTTGTATATTCTACTTAAGGCTGTTATGCTGTTTTTGCAGCCTATTCCTTAATACATAAAAACGTTTGGAAATAAAAAAAAATTATATATTTTTGCATAGTTTTGCATAGGTACATTGGTCCAGCTCTACTATTTCCCTTGTGCAGTCTATTTTAATTTTTTTTTAGCTAATTCAAGACATCTTTCCAAACTTGAAATCGAAATGCATCAACCCTTATATGCAACACTGTGTTAACCTTTGGCTATTGTAACCGTTATCATGTAACATATGTATATGGGGTGGTCTTGACATAACAGATAGCATTGGGCTAATAACAGCCACATAAATTATTAGCTGAAATATTTTTATGGAGGTTTCTTTAATGCAACGCAGTCCTAAAGTTTGGCTATTGTAACAGTTATTCTGTAACATATGCATGTGGGGTGGTCTTGACATAACAGATCACATTGGGACAATTACAGTCACATAAATGTATCGGATGAAATGTTTTTATGATGGTTTTGTTTACTCTAATGTTGCATAAAAAAATTTTTTTGGATACTTTTAAATATTTGTGTTCAGTTGGTACCTTAAAAACCACAGTCTTTTTCTTTCTAAGATAACCAATAACACACAGGGCCATTGTCCGGTTGTCCTCATGTGGAAAACATTTGGCAGTGACTTCAAGACAACAAATTCTATGCCAAGTTGGAGTAATGCCTCTTCAAACAAACTCAGATGCCCTTGCATGTCTTAATTATCATGGATCAAGGTCTTCATATGGATCCAACCAAACTAAAGTATGAACTAAATCGGACTGGCCTAATGGCAGGGTAACGCACTGGCTGACGACAACCACCACCAACAGACCGAAGTCCCTCAGGGCACGGAGTCTAAGTCCCAGGCTGCCCTTCACCAGGGCCCCTGATGGTGGGGATGGACTTGACGCAGCCAGGAACCAGGTCGCGGCCCCCGAGACACCCCGGCTGCGGTAATGGCCATCGACAATGGCGTGTAGCTGGTGAGAATGACAATAGTGTAGTCAGGCAGGCCGGGTCGACAACAACGGGACAAAACGGTACAGAACAGTAGACAGAGAATCACAGGTCACGGGCCGGGTTCAGCAACGGAAGGTCAGATCGAAGGAAAACACAGAGAATGGTCTTAGTCACAAGCCGAGTCAGATACCAGAAGAGTCACGAGCGTATACACAGAGCTGTAGCAAGACAAAGACACAAGACACAAGTGCAAAGAGCATGTGCGGATCACAGGCTTATATGTACTCAGCCACACCCCTCTGGGGGATGGACCTCAGAGACCTGAAGGCATAAAAGATTCCTACCACGCTCAGCAGAAATCCAAGATGGATGCCAGCACATGGAGTAACATAACCCCTGGGAAAAGGTAGGACCTTGACAGAAACAGAGATAACTACACTATTAATATTGAGAATTGTGAATTTCTGGCAATTAAACTGCAAGAATGTTCAAACCATTTTGAGGGTTCCTCACACTGAATCATTATACTTTCATATATTATTGAAAAAAATATTGAATATCTTCAATTCTTCAAAGTCCACTTTTGGAAAGCTCTGGCCAGTCCTTTGGAATCTCATTGAACTTTTCTTCTGCTTTTCATTTGCAGTTTAAATAGTGAAATTGAAGGATCAGTCAAATCACTGAATGATAACACTGTTCAACAGGTAAAAAGTTTTGGGCATAAAATTAGCTAATCTTACATAATTTTGGGGTGCTGAAAACGAAAATGACCCTAAAAAATGTTGATTGGCTCTAGTTTCCATGATATATTCACCCATCTAATGACGTAAGCCATTCAAAATTATGATGCAACTTCAGCTGCATATTGCGCAATTGATACTGGTGACCAATAGAAAATTGCATGTATACTGAGATGATGCAATATTAGCCTTTAATTGCATCACTTCACTGCATAAAAGCTGCAGTATCTGTAGCTGATTGTAGTTCGTCTTTACATTTCGTTTTATGCTTATATAGGCTACTCAGTAATGCCTCGAACTTGTGTGAATAAACAAGATAATTTCTGCTATATCTGTGGTGAAATAACTTTTATCTCACAAAAAAGGAGGATAACAGGAATGATTAAGAAAGCCTACAACTTGTATTTTGGCTGCAAGATAGGAGACCAGGACAAGAGCTGGGCACCACATATATGCTGCAATTCTTGTGGGACGGCACTGGAGCAATGGTTGAATGGAAAAAAGGCATCTATGCCTTTCGCTGTGCCAATGATTTGGAGAGAGCCAACAGATCATGTTAGTAATTGTTACTTTTGTATGGTGCCTCCAATTGTAAAAGGGCTAAATAAGAAGAAAAAGTTATCTGTGCACTATCCAAATATTCCATCGGCAATACGTCCAGTTCCTCATGGAGAGGGGCTACCAATTCCTAAAGCACCAGAATCCTTCGTGGTTGAGTCAAGTGAGGAAGAACCTGAAGCGTGTAGTCACGTGCAGTTGTAAGAGATAGGCCTTTCCTCGAATACAAGAGAAAAGCCAAGAGAAGCAAAACCGACACAAACTGAAGACAAAACTAGTGAGAATCCTAAGTATTAAAATGATTCAACTTAGCTTATGGCTATAATTTTTCTTGGTAATCCTATGCAATATATTATGCCATTTAGGCTTTGTTATGTAGTCAATATCACTTGCTTTATATTTGTGGAAAGACATCTATCTATATAATTATTGTGCATTATGTAGTCATTACGCCTATAGTAGAAAACTTTCCGTTTACAGAAAAACTAGAACCAATTGACAAATTTCATTGTTATATTTGAACTCAGAATGTGAAATTCATTAAGAAATGGATCCTTTTGTTTCCAAAACTGGCAAAAAATAAAAATTTGTTGAACAGTGTAACTTATCTGACAGATAAGTTTGAATGTTCTTCTATCTATCAAGTGGTGTCTGGTTATTGGCATCTTTGTTTCCATGATGGCAGTTGCGGCATATGTGAATGTGGGTGTACTATGTGACTCCATCCCCACTGATAAAGTCCCGCCCAGGACGTAACGCATATGGGAGGAGGAGTAACGCTCACTTATGTTACCTGCGGCTATCTTGCTGATTACACAAGTTGTTTGTTTCTTGAGCGCTGTTCTTTGCACTTAGATATAAGTGCCAGATTTCTAAGTGCAATTCTATTCTTTCTTGAGTAAAGAAATAAATTTTAGCAGAGAGCACTATTTGTCCCTCTCTTGATTGTATTTATTCGGTACATTCTGATGCATTTGAGGAACTATATGACTGGACCAGTGGTGTTGCCTTTTCAAGTAAATACCCTTGATGGGAAAAGTGCTATATGACCATCCTGTTAGCTCAGGGGTCATATCTATAAGGTGAACAGCCATGCTTATATTTGGTGACGGGATCAATCACCTTTAACACCAGAATTATTACTTTATCACTTGTCTGACACATTGTGATCTGTCCATATGTGCAGGTGGTCTGGTTTCATATATGGACTTTTCTATATGCACTTTGCTATTATAATATTTTTGCATGTATTATTAGCACTTTATTATATTGCGCTGCACTGTCTATGTATTTTTTTTATAAAATCCTGTAAGGTGACAGGTTGAGGAGGGTACAAAAACAAAGTGACTTTCTACATTTTAGTGACATGGTTGATAATGTACATTGAGATATTAGGTGGCCCTCTTTGCAGAGCCACTGAATCTACTGTGGTAGTCTTACTGTATATAATGTAGGCAATATTAATTCTTGACCAATGCTCCATTAAACGGTTATTTCCTTTTTATAAAGAGAAAATAACACTGTGTTTTCATGATATGTCACCACTGTGTGAGAAAGGGTGGGCAGTGTAATGTAAGAAGAAGACAGGGTTTGGGTCTGTGTCATTTTTCACTGAGAGGCCCATTTAAAAAACTCCAGTATTTATTTATCTCAGTTGTACCATTGATTAACCACAAGCCTACAGGGCACTTAAGCCCCCTTCCTGCCCAGGCCAATTTCCAGCTTTCAGCGCTGTCACACTTTGAATGACAATTGCGCGGTCATATGAAATTTTTATCATTTTTTTGAGACAGATAGAGCTTTATTTTGGTGGTATTTAATCAACTCTGGGTTTTTTATTTTTTCTTAGACAAACCAAAAACCACTGAAAATTTTGAAAAAAAAAGTTTTTTCTTAGTTTTTATTATAAAATTTTGTAAATAAGTGATTTTTCGCCTTCACTGATATGCGCTAATGAGGCTGCAGTGATGGGCACTGATAGGCTGCACTGATGGACGCTGATACGTGGCACTGATGGGCACTGATGAGGAGGCACTGGTAGGTGGCACTGATCGGCATTGACAGGCATCACTGATGGGCACTGAAAGGCAGCACTGATATATGGCACTGATTTATGGCACTGATAGGTGGCACTGACTGGCACTGTTAGGTGGCACTGACTGGCACTGTTAGGCGGCACTGACTGGCACTGTTAGGCAGCACTGACTGGCAATGATAGGTGGCACTGATGGGCATTGATAGGCGGCACTGATGCACACTGATAGGCGGCACTGATTGGCAGCCCTGTTAGGTGGCACTGATTGGCATTGATAGGTGGTGTGACAGGTGCGGCGTCAGACCCCTGACCTTCTGACCAAACTCGTGACCAAAGGGCTAGCCAATCTAACACCGCGATGTCATGTGCGTACCAATGCCATGCCCAGTTGTACCCTGCACACCAAGTTTCCAGCTAATTGGACCACAATCAATGTACCTGCAGCCTGGGAGCGTTTGCTACTGGGTCAGGTTAATTACGCAATTAACCCTTCACACTGCCACCACCTCCTTTTTATACAGAGAAAGAGGAAACTCATTAATACACTAGGATGATTGGTTAATCGTTGGTATACCGCTATCTCCACAGACAGGTTATAACGAGGGTTAAACACTCATAGTAGCGCTCTTCAGCGGCAGGGATTCGTAAGTTACATTCAAGCGCTATAGAAACAGTTCAACACTTTCAGAAAGTAAGGTTTATTACTAAAAGGTCAAAATGGTGCAGTAGAAATATTTACAGAAACAAGATGTAACCATATATATATAAATATACAGAGAACAACAGCACAGCAACAAGATAACAGAAAGAAGTTTAGGTAAATAAGTACTTGCCAATCAGCCTTGGATTAAGCAGATTCCAGTCTTATGAGCACAAGGATGCTTTCTGTGTCTCGACTGCTAGTTTTGTTGGTTCATCGCAGGAGACTTTGCTTTCTCTCTCTCTGCTAGATGTTAAAACGCAGACGGTCCTCACTTCTCTGTCTACACACAAAACATAACAGCCTCTTTCCTACCCAAAATCAACAGGGTGTCTCCTTACAACAGACAAGCCAATTACCTTATCAGGCAAAGAATTGTTAGGCAGGGGTCTCAGCATCATACACTGATTGCATTCCTGAGGGAGGGGGAAATGAGGGGATAACATTAAGACTTCTTAACACAGTGAGGGCCGTGCCTGGCTCTTGTATGCACGATTGTGACAGTTGGCACTGACTGGCACTGATGGGTGACACTGAAAGGCAGCTCAGATGGGCACTGATATGTGGCATTGATGTGCACTGGTAGGCACTGATATGTGGCATTGATGTGGCACTGATGGGCACTGGCACGTGGCACTGATGAGCACTGACAGCTGGCACTGATGGACACTGACAGCTGGCACTTCTGGGGCCACACTGATCATTAGGACACACTGATCATCAGTGCTCTGATGATCAGTGTAGATGTCCCCTCCGCGGAATGCCGATTACAATGTGACAGCTCGTGAGGAGAGAAATGCCGATAACCGGCATTTCCCTGTTTACATGTGATCCGCAGTAATTGGACACAGCTGATCACATGACCGAGCCGACATCTTCGGCTCTTTCTGTGGATCGGTGATCCAGTGATCCGCTGTGCTCCCTCTCCCACGCTGCGCAGTGAGAATGGGAGGACGTCATATGACGTCCTCCCAGAACGAGAGAACCACTTTGTGCCTGTCATTGGACTATATGGTGGGCGGGAGGTGGTTAAAAAAAAATACAGAGGCACATTTATTAAGCCCAGTGGGGTTTATTTACTAAAGCTGATTCACTTAGAATCTTGTACACTTCTGCTAGTTTCCAGGATGTATTGCTAAAGCTTAATTGAACAAGGTTAGAAGTTGATTGGCTACCATGCACAGGTGCAAGAGATTCTGAGTGAACCAGCTTTAGTAAATAAACCCCATTTGTGTGCTTTAAAATTTGTGCCCTCTGTAGCTGGCCAGCTAAGACCAGTCCTAGTTTGTTAATATGGTTCACATATATGTGTATACCAAACCTGCCAATAACCTCAGTACAGTATATATGTGCACATGTTAAAGCCAAAAGCAAAATCATTGCTGTAATTTATGTCTTTGATTGTTATATGACATTTATATATTCATTGTGTTAGCAGAAGCAGAAAAGGAAAATATGCCTTTAAGAGTTAGTATAGCGCTGAACCAATCACAGACAGCCTCACACTGTACAGAGCCTTAACCAATCCCAGCCAGTTTCACATTTATGCCTGTGTAAAACTCCCTGCTAGAATATTTTAGAGACACATGCTCACCAGACAGAGGAGGAAACAGACAAAGTTCCAGTCAGAGAAGCTCCATGGAAGTACAGAAGGCCAAATAGGTATTTAATGCACTTGTGTGTTCCCCTGTTGTTTAACAGTGCAGGTAGATCTGTGTCTAAAAACTGTTGTATGTGTTTACTTGTAGTTCCACCGAATTTACGAATTTAACGAATCAAGTCACTGTAGAGTAATCATAATCCAATCGAATCAACCCAATGTAATACGAATGAAACCATTGTAATATGAAAGAAACAAGCCATTGTAAGCAGTGTTATATGAGGAAGATTGAAGTTATTAAAGAAGTTAACTAAAGTATTCGGTGTGCTCTTTAAACCTACTGCATCCATAGAGCGGCATTGGAGGAATTACAGAGTAAAGTCAGTCTAATCAAACAAAGAAACAGCAATTGCATAATTTTTCTAATGCCACAGCGCACTAGGCACCAAAGGGTGCTGCGCCTGCCACACCCTCCACTTGCCCTTATTCATATTATGAATGGAAAAAAAAAATTAAATTGCTGGAAGGAGGCAAGCTCAGTCATATCACATGTCAAAGTCAGTGTTAACAATATGTCCTCATGTTTAGAACAAAAAATAAACTGGTACATTTATTAATTTTAACAAATAAAAAAAAAATTAGAAAGTGTTGGGAGGGAAGAGCCCAGTCATATAACCTGTAAAAGTCAATGTTGCCCAGCTGTCCTACTATCATGGAGTTCTCTGCATTAAGCAGAATAATTTACCCACTTGAAGACCAAGTCTTTTCTGAATCTTTTTGTTTACATGTAAAGCTAATTTTTTAAAATATAAAATGAATTAGAACCCACAAACATTATATACAGTATATATATTTGAAAGCAGGCCCTAGAGAATAAAATGGTGGGTGTTGCAGTTTTTTATGTTATGTGGCGGCTATGTTTACACGGTGGTTTTCCAAACAATTTTTTTTTAATACACTTTTTTATTTTAATGCACAAAAACACAATATAAACCCAACTGTTTGTTACAATTTAAAAGATGATATTACGCCAAGTAAACAGACCACTGTTTGTGTGTGTGTGGAACCGACTGGGGGGACAGGGGTGCTGTAATTTTTTTTTTTTACATTTGATTTTTAAAATGTATTTACTTTAATTTCTTTATCACTTTTATTTTTATCACAGGGAATATATTGACTTTGATAGCAATAGGCAGTGACAGGTACTCTTTATGAGACAGGCAGTGATAGGTACTCTCTAATTGACCTCAGATCTCTCCTCTGCCCTTAAAAGCATCTGATCACACAAGATTTGTGTGATAAGATGCTTTACCATTTTAAACATGGTGCTGTTTACATCAGGCAAAACCCTAAGTGATGAATGCTCATCACTTCCAGTTCCCTGTATCATAGAGGCGATGAAAGCTGAACCGGCCTTTGTTTGCCTCAATGATCAGCCAACAGAAGCACTGGTGGGACGGGAGAGCCCAAGCGTGCAGGGGGGCATTAAGGAGGGCAATGTTCTCTCCCACTGCTTGTAATAGCAATCCAATTAGCCACTTGGATTGCTTTCGTAAGGAAGCCGACCATCGGCTCTAAAAAACAATATATGGATGATGCATGCAGCTGCAAGCATCATCCTGATAGAACCACTGAAAGTCCTCTGGGCGAGGGAAACCACTATTATTATTACAAGTACTTATATAGCGCCGTCAATTTACGCAACGCTTTACATATATGTTGTACATTCACATCACTCCCTAACCCTCAAGGGGTGTACAATCTAAGGTCCCTAACTTACATTCAAATATACACATATTAGGGCCAATTTAGACAGGAGCCAATTAACCTACCAACATGTCTTTGGAGTGTGGGAAGAAACCGGAGTACCTGGAGGGAACCCACACAAGCACAAGAAGAAAATGCAAACTCCATGCATGTAGTGTCGTGGTTGGATTCAAACTGATCACACTAGTGGTACCAGCTGAGGTGCTAACCACTTAGCCACTGTGCTGCCCAACCATGGACACTACAGGTGCTACCCCACAGCATGCCATGGAATGAATCTAATGTGCAGTATGGAATAAATACTGCAATGTCTTGTGGAAAGTGGATTGTGGTATCCACTCTTAACTTTCAAAAGATGCTTAAAAATCAGTTTAAGGTTGGCCATACATTGTACAATTGTATAAGTTTCCTTTAGATTTACCAAAACCATACAATATGAGGTGAAACCTAAACACTTTTAATTTGTATGCAATCAGACAGGCCCTTGCACTACATAGTTGAAAGTAAATCTAAAGGAAATTGAATAGGACAACTGTATAATGTGTGGCCAGCTTAACAATTGCCACTTGTCTCACTCCCACATTTTGTCAAATGCTCCTTAGAAATAAAACCCATGGACTTAAACACTATGTTGATCACATGGAGCCCAGATTGTCATTGCTCTTCTATATGCAAGCTCCTGGCATCAGCCGATCTGCCCTGTCATCATTCCAAAGTGCGCTTAATATGAGAAGGTAGCCATCTATTATTAGTGTGGCAGTGCTTAGTTAGCTTTTTGCTGCCCTGTATTAAAATATGGTTGTCCTTTAATGCTTACAATGCCGATTTATAAATATATATAACATATGATACGACTTGTCCATGCATTCTATAAAATACATCAATAAGAAAGCACTGGTAGTTCTGTTCACATGGTTGGCCATTTAGAGCCGATGTTTTCTGCAATAATAAAATACTACAAAGATATGTTAAGTAATAATGTCTAGTTTTCTGCTGATATTTATACTAACCTAATAAAAATAAAAGTGCAGCGCAACCTAAACAAATCTACCCAAAAACAACATATAAACTCAATTAGTGCAAAAAAATATATATAATCAAAGTCCAAAATGTGAATGTCCAATTGAATCTCTGTGACACATGCACATCCACATGTGACTTAGATGTGTTCACCTTTTCACTTCTTCCTTACACAATCAGTGCACCTCCACCATACCAGGTGAAAAACACACGCCCTACCTGCGCCACCATTCGCGGCCACAGCTGTCAATCACGGGATCCCTGCAGGTGTTTACTTGCCGGTGCCCGGTGATTGTCTACAATTTCCGACGGGGAAGAGAGCTGAATGTAAACAAAACAGTTTTCCTCCCTGTCAGCACCTGCACACTGCTTCGAATGGCAGTGCACAGCACAGCCATGCAAAGCAGTGTGCTTACAGGAAGCACACAGACACAGCTCCATAGTAAAACACACCCAGCGCACAGTTAACCCATTGATCGCCCCAGATGTTAACCTCTTCCTGCCCAGTTCCATTAGTACAGTGCCAGTGTACAGTAGCACTGATCACTGTATCGGTGTCACTGGGGATGTCAGTGACACCAAGTAATTTCCCCCCAGTGTCAGAATACCCGCTGCAGTCCTGCTATAAGTCACTGATCACCATTATTACTAGTAAAAGTTAAAAAAAGAAAATCCCAGTATATATTCCGCCATTTGTAAACACTATAACTTTCACTTAAACCAATTAATTTACACGTATTGGGATTTTTTTTTTAGCAAAGACATATAGCAGAATGCATTTTGGCCTAAATTTATGATGAAATTTTATTTTTTAAATTTTTTTACTGGACATGTTTAATAGCAAAAAGTCAAAAATATTGTTTTTTTTTCTCAAAATTGTCGGTCTTTTTTTATAGCGTGAAAAATTTAAAACGCACAGGCTATCAAATACCACCAAAAGAAAGCTCAATTCATGGGAAAAAAAGAAGTAAATTTAATTTGGGTGCAGCGTTGCATGACCACGCAATTGAAAGTAATAGAGCACCATAACGAAAACAAAATTGCCTGGTCAGAAAGGGGGGTAAATCCTCGAGAGGGCAAGTGGTTAAAGCTCATCACATTCAAAATAAAGCAGCCCTTCTGGTCCCGAAATCCACTTCTTATCCAGGTGATATCCCTCTTCTCTTATGCTGAGATATTGATGGATGTGTGTATCATGTAATAAAAAGGCCAGAACATAGTGCTCTCTGTTTGAGACTTTACTTTATCCACACAGTTAAAATCACACTTACATAATACTCATGTAAAATCAGCATGTAACTCCAATGGTCCAATTGCGCACCACTCCGCTAGCAAGATGGCAGTAAACTATCAGAGATTGGCTCCTTCTCCCTAGACGTGTTGCGCCCACATATGGGCTTGTTCTGTAGGCCTACTAAACACATCTAAGTCACATGGTGAATGTGCATGTCTCACAGAGATTCAATTGGACTTTCACATTTTGGACTTTGGTTATATATATTTTTTTGCACTAATTGAGTTTTATATGTTGTTTTTGGGTAGATTTGTTTACTTTGCACTGCACTTTTATTTGTATTAATTTATGTTAGGGTGAGGTGAAATTTACTAACAAGTGTTCAGCTAACATTATCATATTTTTTTATTATTATTGTTTATTTATTTTTTTATGTACTGTCATTTGTGTTGTGCTGATTACAAATTTGGGGTTATTTATACTGACCTGTACAATTGTGACATAACAATGTTAGCTTGGTTTGCTATTCAAAGTAACCTCCAGTCATAAATTAGTCACAAGGTAAAAAAGTAGAGAACGGTCAATGTCGCATGAAGGGAAATCCAGGATGACTTTTGTTTAGCAAGGAGAATCATGCTAGATGATGTACCCATAGCTGGTTGGAGAGCGCCCTCTGCTGTTTTGTCTAAATTTTTAGATACGTTTTCTAGAAGTGTTTTTAAGGTCCATACACACTAGGGGCAGATAAAATGCCAGAACCTCTGGCAGAAAAAAGGGTCATAAAAAATGCTCATAGTGGCTCATATTGCACAACAGTTTATGAAAGTTTATGAGCATTTGCTTTTACAAGCGTTTTTTTCCCCAAAACATTCCCCTCTGCTCATTTTTTTTATGTACATTTAAGGCTTGGCTCCTTGGCAGAAAAAAATGCTGAAATAGAGCATTTTTGCACACAGCTTAGGAGAGCTTAGCGGTTTCTGCCAGAAAGCTCCAATCAAGAACGCAAACCAGAAGTGTTTTTTTTTCTGCCTTTGAACATTTGAACTTATCATGTGTCTCTAATTGTCCTAATGTGCATGAAGACATAGGATAACAATGAGCTGCTTCTACAAGCACAAAACTCCTGTAGAAAATGCTGAGTGGTCTTAAACTTCATGTTTATGTGCTATCGTATGTACTCTCCAGCGCATCAGGATATGCACAGCCAAAAGGGAAGCCAAGGGAACCAGGGCAGCAACAACCAAAGGAAATGCTTCAGGGGTGCAGCCCTTTTCAGACGGGGAGATCAGCCACTAGATAGAGAATAAACAGGTGGCACACACACTTAGTGCATTATCCAAGGTTTATTGAAAGGAGTGAAAAATAAAGACATACTCACAGACGAAGCATGTATCTAAAAAGCATTTGCAAAATGACGATGGCCACAACAGCAAGCAAGGTGTTCCAACTGTCAGTGCAGACAAATGGCTGATGCGTTTCGGGGACGAATCCCTTTCTTCAGAGCTACTGACCAGCCGCTGATGCAGATGTGTCTTTAAAAATACAAATCTACATTTTTGGAATGCATTTACAAATATATGTAAAAATATATGTTAAACTGGCTTTTTTATATGTTAAAAAAATCTGAAGAATATATTACAAAATGTATATTTTTTAAATAAATTCTTCAGATATTTTTTAACATATAAAAAAGTCATTTTAACATATATTTTTACATATATTTGTAAATGCATTCCAAAAATGTAGATTTGTATTTTTAAAGACATACAGTATATTTGAAATGTATTTTTAAAAATATTTTTCATATATTTTGTAATATAAACACATTTCAACATGCAGTATGTGTGTATATATATATATATATATATATATATATATATATATATATATATATATATTGAGATATATTTTGAAATATATTGAATATGGCCAAAATTGTAGCATTTCAAATATATGTAAATATATTTGGGAAGAATATTTTTTAAATACATTTCAAATATATTTTTCTTCCATGTGGGATTTCCCTTACTTTGGAGGGATTTCTTCTCACTTCTTGTTGCGGCTATTTGGTAGGAAGTAAAGAGAAATCTCTCCAATGGGACACAGAAACCTGACCCTATCTAAAATGAAAAAAAACAATGTCTTGCCATAAGTTCTACTTTAGAACCTCCTACCAAGGACCAAGTATAAAAGGGATTATGGAAAACCCATTTATGCATTTTGAAATGGAAAGTACATGGTCAAGTAATTACACCTCAGGGTTTGCACTGTCTTTTAGCCTAACAAAAGGTTCAGCAGCAGTCTCCGTAAAGTCCCCAGTATGTAGCCTTTGGCAGCTGACAAAGAAGCTAGCTCATCTCGGTCTCTCTTCTTTCCCGCCTAACAAGAGTTTCTCTTTCTTTTACTGTTATTGTTCCTGTCAATTGGCAAAATTTTGTATTATAATTTGTAACATTGCTACTTTTCAAGTTATACCAGCTACTTTAAATTGTGTTACATTTGATTAACATCAAACATTTTTTCTGTTTTGAATAAATTGAATCTATATTTATTTAACACAGCTTTTTTTAGTTGTTTTAAAAATGTTCTAAAAAGGATACAGAAAAGCTTGATTGTGGAATAAACAAAGGGAAAAAGTGGTATTCACTTATGATGTTTAACACCAAGTGAATAAGTGAGGTAGTAAAATTACCAAAACAGAGCCTCTAGGCAAGTATCTACTTTAGTTAAGTTCCCCCTAGATTTAGAATTAAAGTACGTATATGGGAACCCTCACTGTAAAAACAGTCCATTCAGTTTAACATAGTAATGAAAGGCAAAATGTTTTTGTATAGATTTAAAAAAAAATTTAAATATCCTTTTTGTCTTATTATTTTTTAAATGATCACATGGCCGCTGTTCTCAGATGCATAAGGGGCTTGGAGAGGTGGAGGTGGACATTGAAGGGGGGACGTGTCAGCAAGAGGCAAAGAACAGCAGTATACTAATCTTTCCAGTGCATGGCTGTGCATTGTCAGCACAAGTCTGACAAATGTTTACATTTTATATACATTTTTAATGTAGAAACGTACTTAGAACCCTCAAACTATATATATTTTCTGAAAGCAGAGGCCCTGGTGAATAAAATGGTGAGTGAAATTTTTGATGTCACACGATATTTACTGTATACTGTTATTTATCAAATGCAAATTTTAAGGAAAAAATAAGCTAAAATAAATTTTAGAGCACACAAACATTATACAATTATTTGGTAAAATCTAAACTATGATGTTGCGTAAATGTAAATAGATATCAAACAAGATATAGCGTAGCTTCAGGGGAGAGGATGAAGCCTTGCAGGCTTTGCTAGCTATTGTCAGAGTGCTTTCTTTCCTCCCCCCTGCAGCCCCCGCTAGCTGATGCAGGAGAGCTGGATCATGTGACCAGAATGCATGAAAGTAAGTGTATACATCTTTCTTACACCGGGTTGCTAGCATAGTTGTTAGGAAGATGGAGGTGACAGTATTAAAGCTAATTAGTTGTAAGCTGAAATTCCACTTTAATTGTGAATGATATCCCTAGATTTATTTCTCTCAGTCATTCACAGCAATACCTCATATGTGTGGTACAATCAGTGTTTACATACTAATTGACAAGCATACGATGCAGCGCTGAGAGATATCACATATATTATTGTTACAGTCTAGCATCAAAAAAATGTCCTCAGTAAATCCCATAAGGTGCAACGTGACAATGGTGATGAGTACAATATGAAGATAGTGACTTCCGTGGCTATCGTGGCTTATGGAGAATGAATGTACATTGCACTAACCAGATAGCACAAATGATTGTGCGTTGGAGTAAATAAGACCTACTCCACGGTGCTCAGCATTTGGGAACTCTGTATAGGGATGAAGTCGTCAGGTAGGGATTAGCCACCAGGTGTCATCCATCCAGGACAGGTTGCCACTCTCCAATATCACCACATCAAGCAGACCAGGTATAGCAGTATCCAGCAGTATCGGTCTTAGCCACCAGGGGGATCCCACATTAAAGCACGGATCCAATGCAATAAAGTACCTTAGGGGAAGGGAGCTCAAGAGTGCCAAAAAATGAGCCCAAAAGAGAAAAATAGAAATAAACTTACATGACAGAAATCCAATATGGCTGCCTAAACATGAATAGGGCCATGCGGTGGGTGAATAGTGATAGGGGCAACTCACTAACGCGTTTCGTTGATTACAATTTTTGACCATCGGGCACTACGCAGAACCTGCTCTGTCTGCTATTACGGTGCTCAAATCAGAGGATACTCTGCCTACCAAGGTCACCACCTGCAAGAGCTGCAAGCAACCACCACTGGCGCTCTTGTCCCCCTGGTCCCTAGACTCCCTCTGTTCCAACCTCAGCGGGGTCAGGGCTAGTTGCACAAGTGAGGCCGACCTCGTCAATTCAGTCTCCCATCAGGTACGTCACAGCGCCCCTCCTCGTAGGCCCAGCACTGATAATACTGCCCTAAAGATGGGAGGGGCTACACACATGGACACAACATCACTCTTCATTGGCTGGTGGAGCTCCAGAAGGGTTACGTGAGTGTGTCAGGGCTCTTAATGCTGCCCCTGTCCCTCAGAACTGGGGTAATGCATTAGGCCAGTGTTTTTCAACCTTTTACCTTTGAGGAACCCCTGGTAAAAAGTTTGAGATCCCAGGGAACCCCTGAAATAATGTTTACATATACAGCTCATTCAGTTCGCGGAACATTGGTTTGATCAGCAGGCTGTTGATAATTTGTTTTTAGAAATAACATTAAATAAAAGAATAAATATTAAAAAATACCTATTTAACTGGTTGCTGACCAGCCGGGTACATATACTGCGGCAGGACGGCACCGCTGCACAAAATCACATATATATTCTAGATTTTGCATTTTGGGTAGGGGGCGTGCACGAGGCGCGTGACCGCACTACCCATGCCGCCGATCGCGCCGATGCACTGATCACAGTATTAGTATCACTGGGGATGTCAGTGACCCCAAGCCAGTTCCCCCCCAGTGTCAGAATGTCCGCCACAGTTCCGCAGTCCCGCCAGAAGTTGCTGATCGCCACCATAAGTTGCTGATCGCCGCCATTATTAGTTTAAAAAAAAATAAATTCCAGTATCTATACCGCCATTTGTAGACACTATAACTTTCACGGAAACCAATTAATTTACATGTATTGGGATTTTTGTTAGCAAAGACATGTCACAGAATACATTTTGGCCTAAATCTATGAAGAAATTTGATTTTTACATTTTTTTACTGGACATGTTTTATAGCAAAAAGTCCAAAATATTGTTTTCTTCTCAAAATTGTCGGCCTTTTTTTTTTATAGTGCAAAAAATAAAAAACGCACAGGCGATCAAATACCACCAAATTTCATTTGGGTGCAGTGTTGCATGACCGCATAATTGTCAGTTAAATTAATGCAGCGCCATAACACAAACCGCTCATGTAACCGCTTCCTGACAGCCCTGTAGCAGAAATACTGCTTCAGGGCGGCACAGGTGCGCAAAATCACATATATATATATATACGTGATTTCACGCCCCTCCCAGATAGCATCAGATTGCCGGTCAGTACACCAGTAATCACATTTAACCCCTTGATTGCCAGGAACACGCTCATACACAATAAACCTCCATTGCTAGTATAATGTCTAAACGGATCAATATCTTTGATCAGATCAGCATTATACCAGCGTTCACATTAGTATAGCGTCCCCAAAAATGCAGCGTTAGCAGGATCAGCCCCGGCACCTGCTAGCATTAGCGTTTAGCCCCTATGCTTACCCCCCCTTCTCCCCCAGCAAGTGCAGTGTCAGTAGGTTACTGTCACTTGATACATTGCACATAAAACCGCAGTGTTTGCAGAATCAGGCCTGATCTCTGCTAGCACTTGTCGGTAAATTTTGATGACTCTCATATGCAGCAGAGTGCCCGTAATAGTGCCACGCTACCTTTTGGTGAACTGGTGAGCACCAGCAACCTAGTACATCCTGGTCTTTCACATACCTCTTAGATTGTAAGCTCCCAACCTCTTGTATTGAACTGTATTGTTGCTGTATTGTCTCCCGTTATATTGTAAAGTGCTGAGCAAACTGTCGGAGCTATATAAATCCTGTATAATAATAATAATAATAATACCAGCACTACAGTATCACTTGTTGACGTGGCGAGTCCAGTAAGTGTAGTACAAGCTGGTGCAGTGGCGAGCACAAGTATTGTCCCGCAACCAACAAGAATTCGCACACAGGCCCGTAGATCCCCTAATATCCTTCCGAAGGTGCTTGCAAATCCCGATTAGCAGCCCACAAATTCTGCAGCACCAGTACTTCCCCCATCTACTGCCCAACTCGGAATTCGGGTGTAATCAGCAAATTTAACTACTCCCCTTGATTTTTTTGGAGCTGTTTTTTACAGAAGATCTGTATGCATTGATTGTGGATCAAAGCAATTTATATGCACAACAATTTATCGCCACCAACACAAATTCAAACCTTGCCAGACCATTCGCATGGAAAACCATTATGGTTTCCAAATTTACATTTTCTTTGGGCCTATCCCTCAACATGGGCATTATTGAAAAAAATTAATTGTGGCTGTATTGGTCCACAGACCTGATTCATCATATGCCCGTGTTCTCTGCTGCCATGGCCAGGCATAGATGTGAGAGTATAATGTGTCTGTCGTCCTCTAGGTGACCCTGAATTTGACTGGCTCCACAAAATTCAGCCCCTCGTAAATCACCTTAATCAAAAATCTGCAGATGTCTATACTCCCCAGCAAAAAATCTGCGTTGATGAGTCCCTTTATTAATTTTTCTGGCCGCCTTGCATTCAAACAATTTCTCCCCAGCAAGCGTGCCAGATATGGGGTCAAGATGTAGAAGACTTGTGAGAGGACAACAGGCTATACATATAAGTTTTGGATTTACAAGGGAAGAGATAGTAATGTGGAGCCTCCCAGATGCCCAGACTACATGGGGAACAGTGGCATGATAGCTTGGAACTTGGTGTCATCCTTTTTCTATATGGGGTACCACTTATACATGGACAATTTTTATTCAAGCGTGCCACTATTTAGACATTTGTACAATCTTGGAACTGGCCCATGTGGTACAGTGTGACCTAATGTGTGCCTACCATTAGAAGTGGGTTGATGCAGGGCAATATTTTCTAATGGTGGGCATACCACACACTTTTTCTGGCAGAGATTTATTTTCTTTTTTTCATTCAGCCCACAGGCTTCATACAAAAAAAATAAAGAACACAGCATATATACCCAACAAGGACCAGCGACGTACTGGTACATCACTGGACTTTGAATGGTTATACCAGGATGATGCCTACAGCTGCATGCATCATCCTGGTAGGATAATATGCCCCCCCCCCCGCTGCCTTCCACGGCCTTCTCGGGCAGTCCCGTGCCATCAGGAGAACCTGAGAATGCAGCCGGTGTTTCTGCCAGCTGACCATAGAGCTGATTGGAGACCAGAATGGTGCCAATCATCTCTATAGTCTAAGAATTCGGAAGCTATGAGAATTTCATCATTTCAGTTTTGCAGGATGTAAACAGCAACATTTGTAAATTGGGAAAGCATCTGATCACACCGATCTTGGTTTGATTAGATAATGTAAGGGCAGAGGAGAGATCTAGAGTCTGATAGACCCCAGATTTCTCAAAAAAGAAAATATGACAATGCCCATTGAAGTTATAGGGGATATTTGCATTCCCTGTGATAGCATTAAAAGTGATAAAAAAAATGGACAGTGTAAAAATAATAAAAAAAATAAAAAAACCTCAAAAATAAATAAATAAATAAATAAATCACCTTTGCCCGACGCGTGTGCACACCTGTGTGCGCGAGCATTGGCTCTGTGACGGTATGTAAACAGCGTTTGCACCATGCATGTGAGGTATTGCCGTGAACGTCAGATCAAGGGCAGTAATTCTAACACTAGACCTCCTCTGTAAATCTAAAATAGTAGCTTGTAAAGGCTTTTAAATTGTTGCCTATGGATATTAAAAACGTTTGCAGTTTGTAGCCACTGCATGGGGCATGTGCAGTTTTAAAGGATGCAATGTTTGGTATCTATTTAGTCAGTATACCATCATCTTTTATATTTTACCACAAAATTCAGCTAATACATTGTGTTTTTGTGCATTAAAAGTAAAAAAAGTGTTTTTTTTTATTAAATTGCTTTGAAAAATAGCTGACATAAAAAATTGTAGTACCCACCATTTTATTCACTAGGGTGTTTGCTTTAAAAAAATACGTAATGTTTGGAGGTTTAAATAAATTTCCTAGCAAAAAATACTGATTTGTTTTCATGTGAACAAAAGGTGGCAGAAAAGGCTTGATCTTCAGGTGGTTAGAAGAGTGAGTGATGTCTGGCATAAACATCTAATGCTGGGCATAAAACGCCCCCACCCCCCAAAACAACCCCTTTTTGGAAAGTAGACACCCCAAACTATTTGCTGAGAGGCATGTTGAATCAATAGAAGAATTAATTTTTTTACCACAAGTTTTTAGCAAATGACAAAAAAAATTTTTTTTTACACAAAATTGTCACTTAAATGATTTATTGCTCACACATGACATGGGTATATGTGGAATTACCCCCCAAAATACATTCTGCTACTTCTCCCGAGTATGGGGGTACCACATGTGAGAGACGTTTTGGCAGTCTAGCCAAGTACAGGATCCCAAAATCCAATAAGCACCTTCAGGCTTTTAAAGGGCTTTATTTCTGATTACACTTCCTGACTACCTATCACAGTTTCGGAGGCCCTGAAATACCAGGATAGCACCAAATCCCCCCAAATGACCCCTGTTTGGAAAGTAGACACCCCAAGGAATTTGACAAGAAGCATGGTGAGTATTTTGCAGATCTCGTTTGTTGCCACAAGTTTTTGGAAAATGAAGAAAAATAACAAAAACATATTTTTTCTTTTCTTTTTTTATATTTCAAACCTTGTGAGAAAAAAATGAGATCTGCAAAATACCCACCATGACTTTTTTTAAATTCTTTGGAGTGTCTACTTTCCAGAAAGGGGTCATTTGGGGGGGTTTGGTGCTATCCTGGCATGTCAGGGCCTTCGAAACTGTGATAGGTATTGAGGAAGTGAAATGAGGAAGTTACGCACCTTCAGGCTTTCAAAGTGGTCATTGGATTTCAGGCTAATGTACATGGCTAGGCTCCCAAAAAGTCTCACACATGTAGTATCCCCATACATATATGCATGACCGCGCAACTGTCAGTTAAACTAGGGCAGTGCTGTATAGCAAAAAAATGGCATAAATTGCAGTATCTATACCATAGTTTGTAGATGCTATAACTTTCACACAAAGCAATCAATATACACTTATTTTGATTTGTTTTACCAAAAACATGCAGCAGAATACATTTTGGCCTAAATTTATGACTAACTTTGAGTTTACTATATATTTTTTTCATAGCCAAAATATAGTTTTTCTTCAAAATTTTTGGTCTTTTTTTGTCTCTAGCATGAGAAATAAAAAGTGCACGGGTAGTCAAATACCACTGAAAGAAAGCTCTATTTGTGTGAAAAAAGGGACGTAAATTTAGTTTGAGTACAGCATTGCATGACCGCACAATTATCCGTTGAATTAATGCAGCACCAAGTAGCAAAAAGAGGCCTGGCCATTAAGGGGGGTACATTCTCTGGAGGGCAAGTAGTAATGTGAAACTTGTGCTTTGTCTTTCTGCAGAGATGCTCCAATCTGGGTCCATCTTGAGATAAACAGTGTGTGGGGGGCAGCAGGGCAGGGTACAGGGGCTTAGGAGGGCACACTACATGAGGGGGAAGCAGGGCACATTACATGGAAGCAGGGCACATTACACAACAGCAGGGCACAGTACATTGAGGTGGGGCACATTACAAGAGGACAAGGCACATTATGTGGGAGCAGGGCACATTACATGAGGTCAAGGCACATGTAGGAGCAGGACATGTTACATGGAGGCAGGGCACATTATGTGGGAACAGGGAACAGTACATGGAGGCAAAGCATATTATGTGGGAACAGGGCACATTACACAAGAGCAGAGCACATTATGTGGAGGTAGGGAACATTACATGGGATAGAGCACAGGGCAGATAGCATGGGACAGGACACACTGCATGGGACAGAGCACAAGGCACATTAAATGGGACAGAACACAGGACACATTACATGGGACAGAGTACATTACATGGGACAGGGCGCAGGACACATTACATGGGACAGAAAACATTACATGGGACAGAGTACATTACATGGGACAGGGCGCAGGACACATTACATGGGACAGAGCACATTACATGGGACAGAGTACATTACATGGGACAGAGCACAGGACACATTACATGGGCACATTACATAAGACAAGATCACTTTACATGGGACAGAGCACATTGCATGGGACAGAGCACATTGCAAGGGACAGAGCACTTTACATGTGTAACACTCTCCTAGTTTGGCGCTATGATTTGTATAGTTAGGATAAGTATTGCTGTGTTTCTCTGCTTAGCAGGGACAGGAAAATCTAACTGGGCTCTCTGCTTAAAGCTGAGCTCCACCCCCAAAGGGGAAGTTCCGCTTTTAAGTCTGTGTCCCCCGCTCCCCATTAAGGATTGGCACCGTTGGGGAGCGGGTACCCGAATTTGACAGGTGCCTAAGGCGATCGGAAGCAGAAGTTGTCCCCCCCTCCCTGTAGTCTTCTGGGACTTGTGACAGATCCCAGAACACTACAGGGCCATTCACAAAGTGCAGCACTTCTCGCACATGCGCAGTGGGCACCCAGCTTTGAAGCTGCAAGCTGTCATAGCCGCGTGCCCATACAGAAGATGCCGGCGCCAGGGAGAGAAGATGGCCGGTGAAACCAGCCGTGGTGAGGACAACACTGGACTGAGGGACAGGTAAGTGACTATATTTTAAAAGTCAGCAGATACAGTATTTATAGCTGCTGACTTTTTTTTTTCAGCTGGAACTCCGCTTTAACAGAGTGCTGTGATGAATTAGTCAGTCTCACCTGCCTTCAGGAAGCAACTAGAGTCTTCCAGAATCTGGAAGGGAACTAGGCAAATAAGCAGCATGAATATGGTTACAGTCCTGGCCAATTGCTGGAAGGGTGGCCCGATTGCATGCTGGAAGTGGTATTTATGTTCTGTGAGCGTTTGGGTTCAGGGTCTTTCCCTGGAGAGGATTGCACCAAGCAGGGCTGGAGGCAGGGTTGCTTTGCCTGGCATTTGCTGCCATGTGGGTGAAGTGAGGGCCTGAAGTTAGGAAGAGTGACCCTGGTTCTACAGTAAGCTGACTGAGGTAAGCTGATCTGTTATCACTAGAGAGTGTTGCTTGGAAGATTGGAGAGAGGATGCCATTCAGTCCTTGGACTTGTGAGTACAGAAACTGAGAGATCTTGGGGACTGTGTGCTGGATACCCCTCTGGTCCTTGATAGTCAGCGTGAGTCTGAGAAAAGGGAACACTGGCTGGTGTTCTGAAGAGCTTGTCCAACTGTTGCTACTGCAAAGGACCTTGCTCAGTTCTATTACTTTTGGACTGCCACAGTCTGCTGTAACAGGTCTGTACTTGAGGAGCTCAGCCCTGTAACTACTACTACTGCTAAAGGGACTTTGCTCACTACTAAACTACTAGTTATTTGGAAATTAGAAGTCTGCTATCAGCTTTAGGCCAGGACTTCAAAAGTGTTCAACTAAGAGATCAGCTAGATGTTCTCAGTGTGAATAGTTCTAATGTTGGAGTATCCTACTAAATTCCCCATCCCTATCCCCAGTTCTACAATAAAACTCCAAAAACAAACATCGCATAGTCTGGCCATTGAAGATAACGAGCGAAAGAGTGTATGTACCTGACTGTGGAAAATACTTTGTGCCTGGCTGTGGGGCAAAGCAAGGAGAGACCTGGAGGAAAATACAAGCGGCTCCTTCTGGGGTAGCGCTACACATGGGACAGGGTACATTACATAGGACAGAGCAGTTTACATGCGACAAAGCACATTGCATGGGACAGAGCACTGTACATGGGATAGGGAACAGTGTAAGGAAAAGACGGGCACCATGTGGGGTGGGGGACACTGCTGGGCACACTACTGTACTGGCTTCCTTCTTCTTCTACCCGGCTTCATAGGCAGCTTTCAACAGTCCTCCAGCGTTGTTCCCTGATGACCCCTCCTCCTATCCTGTCACAAGCACCCGGTGGAAAACATGGCTTTACAGCCAATAGTGTGCCAGCCGCTTCCATGTGTGAGTCCATGTGACTGACAGGTAGATTGCCACGAAACCCAGGTTGAGAAAATCTGCGTTAGGCAAATAAGCGGCTACAAAGTCCCTGTGAGTGCGAGGCCTTAGGTGACCGCCTAATTTGCCTAATTAAAAAGCCTCCTCTGTGTACTATGGTCAGCAAGTGGTTAATGGTCATTGCTTTTTATGACATGGATGCGGTCCTCCATCTTGCTAAGGATCCTCCATTTTGTATCTCTCTCTCCTAGACAAATCCCCCCTCCCTCTCTGTTGAGTGACATGTGGTCCCTGGATGCTGAATTAAAAAGGCATCAAGACCCAGCGGGAGAGCTCATGGTTATAAACCCCAATTAGCCTGGCCCCTGTATGTCTGCGAGACTCTTGCTGGAAAAGGATCGTAAAGCCATAAACCAAACCCTTTACTGAGCTTCAAAGACATTCCAGATAAACCGTAAAACAGACATAACATTCAAAATCCATTTTCCCCTATGATTTCACATCTTGGAATATGAAAGACTTACATAAAAACTAGGCATATATTCAGACCGGTCACTTTAATACAAGTCGTCTGATATATTACACCCCTAGCTGACATCTACAGGAGAGCAGAAAATGATATCTCCTTAAACGTCCCAGCAGGTATGTCATATTTCATATCCAGACGTTTGGCAGGTGATTCTGCAGATTAATCTACTCGTGGATAGAATGTTACATGTATTCAGGGAAAGTTATTGCCCTGGTATTAACTTGGGAGGGATTTTGGTTCTAGCTTGGGTCTCCACCTGCAACACCTGCCCAAATGAGGCGATTGGTTCTCTGCTTCAGGGAGACACCCTGCTGAGTTCCTAGAAAAGCTAAGCTAAGCTGAGTTAAGTTGAAGTTGAAGAAACTCCCTTTTAACATCGGAACTAACTTTGGGAGATAAGGCCCTTTTGCTCAGGAAACTTGATCTGCGTAACCCAGGACTTTTGGCAAGTACTTTATCTCTCTAAACTTCTTTCTGTTATCTCTTTGCTGTGTTATTGCTCTCTGTATATTTATATATATATATTGGCTACATCTTTTTCTGTAAATATTGTTATTGCACCCTTTTGACCTTTTTAGTAATAAATCCTATTATCTGAAAAGTGTTGAACTGTCTCTACAGCTCTTTAATGCAAACTAAGAACTCTGTCTCTGAAGAGCGCTACTGTGTGTTTTAAAACGTCTGCATACATCTGTCTGCGGTTACATTGTGTATACAAACGATTATTCAAACATTATAGTGTTATTGCTAATATTGCCGAGTTTCCTCTTTCTCTGTACAAAAAGGAGGTGGTGGCAGTGTGAAGGGTTAATTGCGTAATTAACCTGATCCAGTAACAATCGCTCCCAGGCTGCCGGCACACAGGTTGTGATCCATTAGCTGAAAAATCTTTGTGCAGGGTGCAGCTGGGCGTGGCATTGCTACGCATGTGACAGCCCAGTTTTAGATTGGCTAGTCCTTCGGTCACAAGTTTGGTGAGAAGGGCTGGGGTCTGACGCCGCGATCGTACAATCACAGCATACACTTTCCTTTTATAATGTCAACAATCCAAATAATAATTAATTTTGACAATCCAATATAAACAAAATTGAAAAAAAAAATCTCCTTTCATGTTGTGAGCTCTGCCTGTCTTCTGACTATCTCTTTCCACGATTTTCTGGTCTCCCTGCATGCTTTGCAGCTTCTCCTCTGCTGTTTACTTTCAGGGCCAGTTCACACGACTAAAAAGTCCTCCAGACCTGTTCTGGATGCTTATCTGCATGCAATTTTTAATGCGTTTTTATGCTCTTTTGATGCGTTTCCAGATACATTCCAGATGCATTTTTTCTTCTTTTTTCCTGTGGTTTTTTTTCACTGTACCAGGGTCCATGTGCTTTTTTGATGCTTTTCACTGTGTTCCAGTACAGTTTTGTGCAGGAAAAAAGCAGCATGTTGTACTTTTGATGTGAACTATGCCAATGGAACTAATATAACCTACTTTTCATGATTTTTTGATACAGAAAAAAGCACTGCACTTCATGTGGTGTGAACTGGCCCTCAATTTCTAAGGACTACAAATCCTATGGTACCATGCTGCCTGCAAGCAGTGATTCCTGTACTTACTCCACCTCCTGAAACTCCTCCTCTCAGCACCTCTGTAATAAAGCAGGCTCTGTGAATTCTGTGACACATCCGTACCTACCCGCAGGGCATGGTGAATACATGTGTCACGGAATTCAAGGAAGTATATGTGTGGGGATTTTCACAAAGTAAGTTTACAAACAAGATCATTCAGCATAATAGGAGCAGACTGAAAATAATTGCAATACAATGTGGAAAATTTTATATGATTTTATGTTTTGACCATAGACGCACTTTAACCGCTTATTTGCCGCCATGTAGCAGAAATACTGCTACAGGGCAGCTGGGTTGCCCATATATACTGTATGTGATTTTGCATCTCTGGGTAGGGGACGCGTGTGCCATGTGTACGCTCTACCCGCGCCGCCATTGGCGACCTCAGCTGTCCCGGCCGGTGATTCCCCGCAGGCACCTGGTGATTGCCGAGTATCACTGATGAGGGAGAGACCTGTATATGAACAATACAGATCTCTCCCGTCAGCTCCTGCACATTGCTATGTATGGTTCTGCATAGCAGGGCCATATAAAGCAATGTGCTTACACAGTAAAACCGCACACAGCACAGTTAAAAACCCTTTGATTGCCCCAGATGTTAACCCATTAGTACAGTGTCAGTGCTTTTAATTAGCACTGATCACTGTATTAGTGCCACAGGGGATATCAGTGACAGTTAGTCAGCTCCCCCTCAGTGTCAGAATGCCAGCCGCAGTCCCGCAATAAGTCGCTGATCGCTATCATTGCTAGTATAAAAAAAAATCCAGTATATATACCGCCATTTGTAGACACTATAACATTCACATAAACCGATTAATTTACATGTATTGGGATTTTTTTTAGAAAAGACATGTAGAAGAATACATTTTGCCCTAAATTTAGGATGAAATTTGATTTTTAAATTTTTTTACTGGACATGTTTAATAACAAAAAGTCAAAAATATGTTTTTTATTCTCAAAATTGTCTGTATTTTTTTGTTTATAGCTCAAAAAAGAAAAAACGCACAGGCAATCAAATACCATTGAAAGAAAGCTGTATTTGTGGGAAAAAGGACATAAATTAAAATTGGGTGCAGTGTTGCATGACCGCGCAATTGTCAGTTAAATTAACGCAGCGCTGCATCGCGAAAAATGGCCTGGTCAGGAAGGGGGGTAAATCCTCAGGAGGGCAAGTGGTTAAACCAATATAGAAATAAGAATAGATATATACACTTCAGCCCCTGGATCTTGATTTTTAACAGTAATTATTTTTAAATGTCCTTGCTTGCATAATGTTTTTGTCAGTGTTAGTATTTATATATTTCAGGGATATTTGTTGGTTTTAATCACACAATACAGAAACACATTGAAGAGCTGGTGGATTCCTATAAAGGAAAAGTTGGGTGAATAGATCCTTCCAGATGAAGATCAGTTCCCACTTGGAGACATGCTAAAGGCTGGGATCAAGAATGTATTAGAACACATTAGAACCTGGGCTAGTGATCATGGGAAAGCAGACTGTGCCAGAAAATCTGCGCAATCTATCCTGGATTCAGGCAACTCAAATGTAAGTTTGGCTCTGTTTTAAATAAAGTTGTTTGATTCACATTTAATTGGCTCTCTGTTCCTGTTAGCTGTGGTTTCCAAGCAATGGGAAGGAAATGTGAGAACTGAGCATTGTGGGTAAATGAAAGTGAGGCTTGGTTTCCAGGAAGGAGCACACACAGTAACATTGTGGGGAAATGCAGCAGCAGGGCTGAGAGGCATGGGAGAGTGAAGTACACTTCAGGCACTGTCTGTGTTCACTTTATGGGACTTCCTGTGATGAAGGAGAGCTGTGATCTGTGGATATCACTATTAACCCTTGACACCAACGTTTGCAGTGTTTTTGGTGCATGATCTTGCTGTGGTAAGTGCATTCTGTACACTATATTATATGTTGTGTGAGTGCTTGCCTGTACAGTGATCTATAAGGCCTCGTTCACATGGGGCCATCACATCCATGCCCCTTGCAGGGTTGTGTTTACCTACATGAGGATGCACAGGTGTTGCGTGCATTCTTGTGCCAGCAGTCCCATAGCTGTCAGTTGGGATGCAGTGGCTGCCTGGACATAGCCGCTGCCTCAAACGCATCTGCGCTCCCACAGATATAGTTATACTGGAAGCATCAGCTGTCTGTGCAGCTGCTGCATCCCAATAAACAGCAGTGAGACTGTGCAGTGCATACCAGTGCCAGTAATTCACAGCCTTGCTCAGGGCATGGATCAAATCGCCCCATGTGAACTAGAGCTAAAGCTTTGTTCATCCCACTATGTTTATATGGTTTTAGCTTTATAGTGATTGTGAAGGTTTTTTTTTTTTACATAACAAACATGTTATACTTTCCTGCTCTTTGCAGTAGTATAGCACAGAGCAGCCCTAATCCTCCTCTTATGGGGTCCTTAGCCAGTGCTCCTGGCTCCTCCTCCTCTTGATGTGCCACTGACGTGACAGCGCTGACCAATCAGAAGCTGTCTAACCCGTACTGTCAGCACTGCAAGGACAGGAGAGAAAACCACGGGGGGTCAAATCCCCGTACCGTTGTAGCGGCTTTTCAGTAACTGACAGCAGGGGATTGGCAATCTGCTACCGGAGGGGATGGGGAGGGGGTCCAGTGGATGGCTGTAACTGCTGGAGGCTGGAGGGAGAGAGCCATTGGAGGCTAGAGGGAGAGAGTCATGGGAGAGGCAGGAGGAGCACAGGCCGCAGCTGCTGATGTCCACAGTCGGATCCGGAGCCAGAGCTGGTGGAACCCACCATGCAGTGAAGTTTTCCGCACCACTCCTGTGTAAACTCAGATTCAAAGTCACTATGACAAGCCTGGGTTCACACAGGAGCTGTGCGGGAAACCGCATTAAATTCACATTCCTTTTCGAATTGCATGCAATTCTTTGCAGTGTGATTTGAACCTATTAATTTTGTATGGGCTCAAATCACACCCTAAAGGTAACGGTACTCGGTATCTGCTAGTACGTGACAAAGTATCGGTACTCATACACACTGGTAAAAAAACATTATCAGTGCATCACTACTTTTAACCGCTTCCCCACCGCCCTATAGCAGAAATACTGCTACTAAGTGATTTTGCATTTCCGGGTAGGGGGCGTGCGCGAGCCCTACCCGTGCTGCCATTCACAGCCGTGGCTGTCAATCAGCGGGCCCTGGCCGGTAATTACCTGCCAGTGCCCGGTGATTATCAAGCATCTCCGATGGGGAAGAAGACTGTTTTGTTTTGTCAACTCAGGCACACTTCTCAGGATGGCTGTGCATAGCAGTGAACCCGCCCCCTAGTAAAACACTCCCTACATATAGTTAACCCTTTGATCACCTCTCATGTTAACCCATTCCTGCACAGTGCCATTAGTACAGTGTCAGTGCTTTTGTTTTTAGCATTGATCACTGTATTGATGTCACTGGGGATGTCAGTGACACCAAGTTAGTTCCCCCCGCCATTTGTAAACGCTATAACTTTCACGTAAATCAATTAAGTTACACGTATTTTGATTTTTTTTTTAGCAGAATACATTTTGGCCTAAATTTATGACAAAATTTGATTTTTTTATTTTTTTTACTGGACTTGTTTAAGCGCAAAAAGTCCAATATATTGTTTTGTTCTCAAAATTGTCGGACCTTTTGTTTTTATAGTGCAAAAAATGTAAAAACGCACAGGCGATCAAATACCACTGAAAGAAAGATCAATTTGTGGGAAAAAAGGACATACATTTTATTTCGGTGCAGCGTTGCATGGCCGCTCAATTTTCAGTTAAAGTAATGCAGTGCCGTAACGAAAAAAATGGCCTTGTCATGAAGGGGGGGGGGGGGGGGTAAATCCTCAGGAGGGCAAGTAGTTAAAGTGTTACTGAACCCACAACAGTAAAATCAATCTAAAATAATTGCATTTCCATGTTCTGTGTACTGTGGGAGGCCAGATATACCAGAGTACCTGTCATTGCCTATTGCCATCACATGAGATATTTATTTTCCCTGTGATAACAATAAAAGTGATAAAAAAAAATAAAAAGGACAGTGTAAAAATAAATTTTGGAAAACGTTTAAGCTCCCCTGTGTTTAAGTGCAAAGGTGAACGCACGCGTTGGTCCTGCACACATTTGTGAACAGCGATTGCACCACACATGTGAGGTATCACCATGAATGTCCAATCAAGGGCAGTAATTCTACCAGACCTCCTTTGTAAATCTCAAGTGGTAACCTGTAAAGTGTCGCCTATGGATAATAACATTTACGTAGTTTGTTGACATTGCACGGGCGTGCGCAATTTTAAAGCATGACATGTTTGGTATCTATTTACTTGGCGTAACATCTTCTTTTATATTTTACAGGAAATTTGTGTACATTGTGTTTTTGTGCATTAATATTTTAAAAAGTGTATTTTTTCCAAAGAAATTGCATTTGAAAAACTGCAGTGATATAAAAAAAAATTGCAACACCCACCATTGTATTTTCTGGGGCCTCTGCTTTAAAAATATATAATGCTTGGGGGTTCTAAGTAATTTTCTAGCAAATAATGCTGATTCTTACATGTAAACAAAAAGTATCAGAAAAGGCCCTGATCATAATGTAGTTACATAATTAAGTTGATGGTTGATTTAATGGAGATTGTATGATCAGATGGATAGTGTATGATCAGCTTTAGGTACGTATTTAAGTATATTACACAAGGCTCAACAAATCCCAAGCACTAGGTTGCCATGGTGACTAGAAATGGCGTCCTGGTGCCTGGATTCAAACACTACCTCCTCAGGGGCGGACTGACCATTCAGGCATTGCCCGAGGGCCCAGGGTCAGTAGGGGGCCCGTGAGAGGATCACTGTCCAGTGAAAGTGTGGGGAGCGGAGGAGGCAGGCTCAGATTCTGACCCAGAAGTAGCTTACCTGTCACTTCACATGGTGGCAGAGTGAGTCGGGTGACGGGTCCGGACACTGTGCTGGTGATGGAAGCCGGTGGGCAGTGGAAAGGTGAGAGGCATATCATCCATCGGTGAGGGGTGTTCACTGCACACACCCTGCACACCCCCCCTTCATGGATGATATGTATCAGGAACAAAGTCGGAGGTGATTGGTGCAGTGGAGGGACAGTGACAGCACTGATCTCCCTGTATGGATTTCAATGAAGCAGGGAGGGAGAGGCTTCCAGCTGCCTCCTTGAAATCCATACAGGGAGATCGGTGCTGTCACTGTCCCTCCCCTGCACTGATCATCCCTGAATGTGCATCGGATTTCCCTCCTGGGCCCCACTCTGTGCTCCCCCCCCCCCGGGGATGGATGAGGGAGAGAGGGGTGGAGGAGGTTGGGTCAATGAGAAAGCAGACGACGGAAGGAAAGAAGACCAGAACGAAAGACAGACCAGGCAAGACCGAACGAAAGAAAGGAAGAAAGAAAGACAACGGAAGAAAGACAAGGAAGAAAGGCGAAAGGAAGCACGGAAGCCACACGCAACGGACAGAAAGAAAGCACAGACGAGGACAGAAAGAACAGCAACGAACAGCAGAAAGGACAGAGCGAACGCACGAAAGCCGAAAGACAGCAAGGAAGAAAACGAAAGTCAAGTAAGAAGCAAGCAAAGAAACGGAAGCGGAGAGAAGAAAGCACGCACAGGCAGCGAAGAAGGACAGCACAGAACGCACAGGAAGAAGAGAGGAAAGCAAGAGCAGACCGCGCGAACGGACCCGCCCGACAAGGACGAGAGCCGGACGCCGAACCAGCACGGAAAGACAGCTACGCGAGACGCGAAAGCCGAGCAACGCCCGACAGCGGCCAGCACGAAGCGCCCGCCGCCAACGCCCGCAACGCGACGCGCCCGCAGCACTCCGCACCCTCCTCCCTCCCTCCCTCTCTCCCTCTCCCTCCCTCTCCCTCTCCCTCTCTCCCTCTCTCCCCTCCCTCTCTCCCTCTCTCCCTCCCTCTCTCCCTCTCTCCCTCTCTCCCTCCCTCCCTCTCTCCCTCCCTCTC